>NC_134102.1:129828003-130132314 GCF_000715075.1 Nicotiana tabacum | reverse complement strand
TCGCCTACACGGGGAACGCAGTTTACATCACAGTTTTGGAGAGTAGTGCAGCGAGAATTGGGCACACGGGTTCAGTTGAGTACAACATTTCACCTTTAGACAGACGGACAATCCGAGCGCACTATTCAGATATTAGAGGATATGCTACGTGCTTGTGTCATTGATTTTGGGGGTTGTTGGGATCAATTTCTGCCACTTGCGGAGTTTGCTTACAATAATAGCTACCAGTCAAGCATTCAGATGGCTCCGTATGAAGCTTTATATGGGAGACGGTGTCGGTCTCCGGTGGGTTGGTTTGAACCGTGTGAGGTTAGAATATTGGGTACTGACTTGGTTCAGGATGCTTTAGAGAAGGTCAAAGTGATTCGGGAACGGCTTCGCATGACGCAATCTAGACAGAAGCGTTATGCCGACAGGAAGGTCCATGATGTTACTTACATGGTTGGGGAGAAGGTTCTGCTCAAGATTTCACCCATGAAGGGTGTGTTGAGGTTCGGGAAGAAAGGCAAGATGAGCCCTCGATACATTGGGCTTTTTGAGATACTTAAGAAAATTGAAGAGGTGGCGTATGAACTTGCTTTGCCACCTAGTCTATCAGGTGTTCATCCAATGTTCCATGTATCCATGCTCCGAAAGTATGTCGGAGATTCGTCTCATATTCTGGATTTCAGTGTAGTACAACTGGACGGTAATTTGACTTATGATGTGGAGCCGGTGGCTATTTTAGACCGGCAGGTTAGAAAGCTGAGGTCACAGAGCATAACATCAGTTAAGGTGTAGTGGAGAGGCCAGCCAGCCGGAGAAGCTACTTGGGATTTTGAGCAGGAGATGCAGAGCAAATATCCACACTTATTTGAGACTCCAGGTATTATTCTAAACACGTTCGAGGACGAATGTTTGTTTAAGAGAGGGAGAATGTAACGACCTGGCCAGTCGTTTTGAGTATTATAACCCCGTTCCCCCATTTACTGCTCAATTTATGCTTTATAGTTGTTTTATGACTTACCGGGTTAGTTGGTTCGGGTCTGGAAGGAATTCAGAGTGAAATGAGACACTTAGTCTCATAATTGAAAATTTAAGTTAGAAAAGTTGTCCAGATATGGACCTATATGTAAACGACCTCGGATTCGAATTCTGATAATTCCAATAGCTTGGTGATTTTGGACTTAGAAGCGTGTCTAGAAAATTATTTGGATATCCGTAGTGGAATTAGGCTTGAAATGCCGAAAGTTAAATTTTTGGGAAGTTTGACCGGGGGGTTGACTTTTTGATATCGGGGTCAGAATCCGATTCTGAAAATTAGAATACCTCCGTTATGTCATTTATAACTTGTGTGCAAAATATTAGGTCAATCGGACGTGATTTGATAGGTTCCGGAGTCATTTGTAGAAATTAGAAATTTCAAAGTTCATTAGGCTTGAATTAGGGTGTAATTCATGGTTTTAGCATTGTTTGAGGTGATTTGAGGATTCGACTAAGTTTTTATGATGTTTTAGGACTTGTTGGTATATTTGGTTGAGGTCCCGAGGGCCTCGGGTGAGTTTCGGATGGTTAACTACAACACCTGCTGCAATTTCCTTATGCTGGATATTCCTTCTGCCAGAAATCGAGCCCAGATTCGAGCCCAGAATCGAGAACAAAAGTCGAGCCCAGAATCAATCCATGATCGAGCCCAGGATCAAGGGCCACAATCAAAGGAAGGGTCGAGGACCAGGATCGAGCCCAGGGTTGAGGGCCATGATCGAAGGCAGGGTTGAGGACCAGGATCGAAGCCATGATCGAAGGCCAGGGCCCAGGGCCATGATCGAGGGCCAGGATCGAGGGTCAGAATTGAGGCCCAGAATCGAGACCCAGGATCGAGTACCATAATCGAAGGCCAAGATCGAGGCAGGACCGAGGCTGTCTGGGCAGAATTATAAAGCAGGGACTTCGTCCCATTCACCATTTTTAATAAATTGGAGCTTGAGGAGAGGCGATTTTTGATAGATTTTCAAGGAAAACTTGAGGTAAGTCCCTTGTGATCATTTCTACTCCATAATATTGAATTATAATCGAATAATCCGACTAGATTACATGATTTTGAGGTGTAAATCGGAGATTGGAACGTAAAAATTTCAAAATAAGATTTGTAGATTTGAGGGTTGAGTTGAGGTCGGATTTTGGTAAAATTGGTATGGGTAGACTCGTGGTTGAATGGGCTTTTGAATTTTGTAAATTTTTTCAGGTTCCGAGACGTGATTTTTGAGCTAAAATTCGGAGTTTTATGAAAAATTAGCATTTTCTTACGGAATTAATTCCAATAAATTTTATTGACTGAAACGAATTATTTGTGACTACATTTGAGGCATTCAGAGGCCGATTTGCGAGGCAAAGGCATAGCAGAGTAAAGAATTTCACGCTCTGAGGAAAGTAACATATTTAAATCTGGTCTTGAGGTTATGAAAGCTCAGAATTTTGTGTCATGTGATTATTTTGGAGGTGACGCACATGCTAGGTGACATACGTGTGGGCGTGCACCGAGGGGATTGTGACTTGGTCCGTCCCGGGGAAACTGTAAAGCTCAATAACTTGTTGATAGTTATGTGCTCTCTATGTGTTGTGGAAACTTGACTATAAGTCATGCTAGAAACCATGTTTAGGTTATATGTTGGTATTATTGGGTGTACATGTGAATTATCTGCTTAAATTGTTATTTTGTACTCAGTCACAACTTAATTATTTTATCTCAGTCTCTATTGTTCATTATTGATGTATCATATCATTGTAGTTTGGGCTGATTTTAATATTGTGGAGAGCCCGGGGGACTGGAGAGCTTTATGACTAAGTGAGGCCGAGGGCCTGATTGTGAGATATTATACCATAGCACGTGAGTTGGCCGTGCAGAACGTGAGTTATCCGTGCAAATCCTTATATTATACTATAGCACGTGAGTTGGCCGCGCAACATGTGAGTGATCGTGCAGATCCAGATATTTATATTATGGCACGTGAGTTGTCCGTGTAGCACGTGAGTTGTCCGTGCAGATTATAGCGCTTGGGCTGTAGGAGCTCCTCCGGAGTCTGTACACCCCTAGTGAGTGCGGGTACCCATTGAGTGTGAGTGCTGAGGGCTGGGAGCCCAGTGAGGGATTGTTGTCCTGAGAGGTTGTACTTATTTTTTATTGGTTGATGCACTTAGTTGCTATCTGTTGTTGTGGGGAAATCTCTGATGAATTCTATATCATGATTACATGAACATGAATTGTATAAAATTGATTTGACTTAAGCTGCCGGATTTGAAATCATGTCTATTCTTTGCTGGAATTGCACGAAATGAATTATAATTGTATAGCTCGTCACTATTTTTTAATTCCTTAATTATTATTGTTACTTTCTGAGTTGGTTGTACTCATACTACACCCTGCACTTCGTGTGCAGATCCAGGTACTTCTGGACATATCGGGTGTTAATTCTCTCGTGCAGTTGATCTTCCGTAGATTCAGAGATATCTGTCGTGTTTCGCAGACCTTGTCTCTCTTTCCCTACCTCCTTGTTTACTGTATTTTTGTCTTAGACTATTATAGACCTGATGTTCCAGACTTGTATCCATATTAGATACTCATATACTCAGTGACATCAGGTTTTAGGGAGTGTTCGTATCAATATTTGTGGGATTTTGTATTGTATTTAAATATAATATATTCAAACTTAAGAGAGATTGTGGTTTATTGAGATTTTTGGCTTACCTAGTAACGAGATACGCACCATCACGACGGGTTGGAATTTTGGGTCGTGACATTTCGGGTGTGCTGGGACGGTCTAATGGTTGTCTGACAGAATCTTCAATCTTTTTTTATTGTGTTTAACTCTTTGACGCATGATTTTAAATTAAGTAGTACTAAATTCTAAAATGTATTTGATAAGAGTTTATACCAGTTTTGGTGTATTTCATTTGTTATCTATAAAATCTGTATTAGATCAAGTTTACGTATCACCTCATATACATAATATTAGTAAGGGATAACCTATGATATGCAGGCCCAATAATACTATTACCTAATATTAGTGCCGTAAAAATGTTTATGGTAGAGTTAGATCGAGTTATTCTTAAAACACTTAAAGTCATTAAAAATTATAATTTTATTGGTCCCAACTATTATTGAAAATGAAAATTTAAAAGTAGCTTATCGTAACGACCCGACCGATTGTTTTGAGCTCCAGTGTGTCGTTTGACGGTTTGAGGCCTTGAGTAGCTTCACTTCAGGTATTATGTCTTGTTCGTGTGGTCGGAATTTAAATTCGGAAAGTTCAGAGTTGATTTGGAAAGCAAATTCTCATTTTGAAAGCCTCAGAATCGGGATTTGAAGGTTCCAGCAGGTTCGTATGATGATTTCAGTCTTGGACGTATGTTCGGATCATGTTTTTAATTTCCCGGGAGCGTTTCGGCACCTATTGTGAAAATTATCATTTTGGAAGAATTCCATAAATTTGGGTTGAAGTGCATTTCAATGTTATCGATGTCCGTTTGGAATTTCGAGTCTGGGAATAGCTCCGTATAGTTATTCCGGTATTGGGAGCATGACCGAAGTGGATTTGGAGGTCCGTAGGTCATTTTGGGATAATTTGGCGAAAGTTGGAAATTTGGATAATTTTGAGAAGTTTGACCGGGAGTGGACTTTTTGATATCGGGGTTGGAATTTTATTCCGGAAGTTTGCTAGGTCCGTAATGTCAAATATGACTTGTGTGCAACATTTGAGGCCAAGCAGACGCGATTTGATAGGTTTCGGCATCGAATCTAGAAGTTTGGAATTCTAAAGTTCACTAAGCTTGGAATGGGATGCGAATCATGAATTCGACGTTGTTTGATATGATTTGAAGGCTCGACTAAGTTCGTTATGTGTTTTGTGACGTGTTGGTATAATTAGTTGAGGTCCCGAGGGCCTCGGGTGAATTCCGGATGGTTAACAGATCGAGTTTTGACTTGGAAGAAAAGATGAGGCAGCTTATATCTGGTGTGATCGCACATGCGCAATAAGGGCCACAGGTGCGAGCCAGTGGTCGCAGGTGCGGTTTGGTCGAAGCTGGGCAGTGACCGCAGGTTCGAAGGGTTGTCCGCACCTGCGAGGTCGCATATGCGGAGGTGCGTTGCAGGTGCGAGAGTGAGAGTAGAATCTGGGAGCGTAGGTGCAAGGGTATGTCCGCACCTGCAAAGGTGCAGATGCGGAAGTAGGGCGGATGTGTGGAGTCATGATAGGCAGAGGGAATGCGCAGGTGCGAGGTTTTGGCCGCACCTGCGAGACCACAGATGCGACGAAGAGGCTGCAGGTGCGAACGTCGGGACTGGGCAGTGTGTTCTTTAAAAAACGAGGGCTTGGCTCATTTTCACCTCATTTTCTCCATGAGAGCAGGTCTTGTAGCAAGTTTGGAGCTCATTTTTCGTCATCAATGCCAAGGTAAGTGATTCCCCTTTATTATAAGTTAAATACATGGTTTGTATAAGTATTTAAACATGGAAATTAGTATAAATTGTGCGGTTTTTGGTAGAAGACCCAGAATTTGGTATTTTTGGATTTTGACAACGAAATTGGGCATGCAATTGAGAATAAACTATATATTTGATATCGTGAGGTTATGGGTAAAGTTTATCTTCAAAAAGTTTTGGAATCCGGGCAAGTGGGCCCAGGGGTGATTTTTATCGACTTTTCGATCGGGGTTAAAAATTGTTGTAAATTGGATTATATTGAGTATTTGAGTATATATTAATGGGTTTGCATAATTATTGGTTAGTTTTGGAGCGTTGTGCATCGATTCAAGTTGTTTGAAGGGCTCGGAAGCCAGTTATGGAACTACGTAGCGAGGTAAGTCTCCTTTCTAACCTTGTTAGGGGGAATTAACCCCATAGGTGAACTAGATTATTGTGTGCTTCTATTTGTGGGGGCTACTTACGGACGAGGTGACAAGAGTCCATACGTAGCTACTAGCTATGCCTACGTCCGGGTAGTTTTAGGCTCACATCATGCCTTGTTGATATTGTTATTGATTTATGTTTATTGTTTGCCTTGAGAGGGAGCGAGCTTGAGTCTGCTTATTAAATGTTTTGAAAGGAGTTGAAATTGAAGAACTTAAGATTTAAAAGGTTTCATTTGAGCTTCATAATTTTGAAAAGAATTGAGTAATAATATACTAGCTGAGGAAATCTATGTGTAACTGCGCCGCATGTATGTTTCGCGAGCGGGGTAATTTCCTTAAAAAACTACAAGATGAATTTTCCTTATTTTGAAAAGAATCAAGAAAGAGATATGATTTTAATATTAAATTTATATTTGACTGCATCGCAAGTATGATCCGTGAGCGGGTGATTCCTTAAATTTATGTTTGACCGCGTCGCACGTATGATTCACGAGTGGAGTATTTCCTACTACTCTCATGGGAGCTAGCCGTTCTCTTCGGCAGATAAAATAGATGCATCTATGATTCGCGCCATTAGACTCTCCGGCAGTGCACAATTTAAATATTTGTTGGATCGGGCCGTACGACCTCAGCATGATTTGCTCATGCTTGTATTATTTGCATTGAAATTTATAAATAATGATATTGCCTCCTCGGCCTGAGTTAAATTGTTCAATAATGGGAGATAAATTTGGAGATTTCTTAATTATAAAAGAACTGCTTACTTACTTAAAAATATTGAGCTTGCAACCGTTCATATAATCCATACTTAATTATATCTTTGATATCCCATTTATAGCCCATAGTAAGTATCGAAGTCGACCCCTCATCACTACTTCTTCGGGGTTAGGCGGGATACTTACAGGGTATGCGTTGATTTACGTACTCATACTACATTTGCTGCACAATTTGTGCAGGTACATATATGTTTAGCGGCCTTGTGGGCGCAGAGGAGCGATTATGGCGGGGACTTAGGTGAGCTGCATTCTATACGATGCTTCGCAACCAACATAATCTCCTTCAGAGTACTTACATATTTCCTGTCCAATTGTATTCCGGACAGCTGTTGTATTTTATTTTGCATTCTTAGTAAATGCCCATGCACTTGTGACATTGGGTTTTGGGATGATTATGGGTTGCACTGTATTGTAAATTCTTTTAAAGATATTATTACGTATTTTGTAAACTCTATCTTCTGCTATTTAATTGAGGGGAATAACTATGATTTCAAAAATATTAAAATGAGAATTTACTAATTATTGGTGTTGGCTTGCCTGACAGTAGTGTCCGATGCCATCACGACCTTTCAAGTATTTTGGGTCGTGACAACATGGTATCCGAGCACTAGGTTCACTTAGGTCTCACAAGTGATGAGCGAGTCTAGTAGAGTCTTACAGATCGGTATGGAGACGTCTGTACTTATCTTCGAGAGGCTACAGGGCTGTTAGGAGCACTTCCCTTCTTGATTCTCGTCGTGCGATTTGATTCCTTTGAGGCTTATGCCTTCATTTCTTTCCCATTCAATCTTATGCAATGTGAAGCGCTGGTTATAAATTGGGAATTGAGGAATTATAATGGTATTACATATGTGGTGCGGGATGTTTCCCCATGCGTAATTGATTGGGCTATTGTCGTCACCTTGTGGAAGGATATTATGTTATTTCAGCTCAGTAACTATACTTCTGAGAGCTTTGAGGCTATGCACAGGTTGCTATGATGCTCATAAGTTGTCATCGCACAATATTGATGTGATGGTAGGATGCTTGCCCATGTGTCGGGGAAGGGAATGACTTGAAAGGAGGTTTACTCGGTGCATGATACAGAGATTCGATATATTACTTCCGATGGAGGAAAGGCAATCGAACTAAGAATGTTCAAACTTGGGTTGATGGAGTAGCGAGACTCGATATTTTCGAGCGTGGTGGAATCTTCGCATGTTATGTGGCGTCATCATCTTTGATTGGTTATAATGTGATAAGTTTGCCGGTGTTATGGTTTCCTTCAATTTGCCTTGAGGAAGGACATGTGGGAGGTGCTTTGCGGTGGAGAAAATTATAGAAGGCCAAGTGTGAGAAACAGAAGTCGAGTAGTTGCTTAAAGGAGAGGGTTTGACCAAAGTGGGAGAGTGGCAGAGTAGCATGTGAGTCATGTGATAGGATAGCTACACGTCTTGAGGAATGTTTAGAGTGATTTGGGATACATGGTGGGTAGTGACTAGATCTACAGGCTTAATTTGGAATATTGGCTGCTATATTGAGGAAGATTGGGTGTGACAAAAAGGAGTTGCATGATATGAAGAAGGATACCACATGACTCTGGATTGGAATGTATTGTCACACCTTTAGTTGACGTCCATGAGGAGTGAACGGACTGGTACAACTGGTGAATAAGCTCGGACTCAGGATGATCTACTGATTTCGTAGTAATTAAGTGCAGCGATGTTGGAATATGTCGGCATGTAGTTTCCACATGTGGGTTATCTCCTATGAGCGGGATATCGGTTGCGTGGTATTGACGAAACTCCTATGGAGTATTTCTACTGACTATCCAGGAAGAGGTCGAATATGTGCATGTGGCTAGTGATTCAGAGTACTCATGAAGTGTTTAACATAAAGGTTTTCGAGGAATTTGGCCTGTTGATTGCGCTAGATCATGTCGATGAAGGAAGAATCTTGGTGGGTTTCAGGTTTATGCAATAGTAGCTTCAAGCTAAGTGGGAGAGTCCCACCACCCACAGTTGGATTGCATGATCGTCTATTTGTAAGATTTTTGGTTATCGACATATTGATGGGTTATTATGACTAAGGAAAGAGAACATCAGTGGTAATTTGAGCAAGGTATTTGAGGAATGTGTGCTATAGTTGGCCTTATCGGTTCATGCTCAGGATTTGGGAAGACTCAGGATTTATGCTTCGTGTAGAGGCGAGTTACAAGGAAGATGATTTTGCCAGGTGCCTCTTTGAGAGGGTGCTCATGTGCTAGCAGAGCCTTGGAGTTGATTATATTCGGGACCAAGTCAGAGTGGGTGACTCTCAATAACGGTACTAGTGGATTCAAAAGTTAAGGTGTGGTGCCTAAGGATTTCGAGTCCATAGTATGGTTGAATATCGAGCTTTTGCAACGGATTATGATAAAGGAGCTTGGAGTGTTCCATGTTATCTTTGGTCTATGGGGTAGCATGAGAGGAAGGGGAGCATGTAATATTGGATTTATAGAAAAATCACCAGAATGGGTATATCAGTTGGAGACGCGATTATGCGCACAAGGAGGGTATGAAATGGTTCGTGGGTTTTGAGACAGTGTGGTCTCGTGAAATGGGGTCACTCAGGATGAGTGCGGATTGAGTTCGTTATATTGATAAAGGAGCTGTTGTTATTTCTAAGGAAGATCAAGAGTAAATTAGGAGAATTCGGGTTTAGTTAGCAATGGTTGAATTGGCATGATGATGGCAACGATCAGCTCCTCCAACGTGTTGAGTTGTGCATGTGATTTGTGGCGGTATGTGTGAGGTTTGACGGCCGCCATAATTGATTTTATTTGGGGGCATTCGAGAATTATGGCATGTTATGTGCAGACGGATCCCGGAAGGATTATGGTGGTTTAGACCACTACTTGAGGTTGGTATTTTCTACGGATATGAGGATTCAGTCGCGAGTTGAGATGGTTCTCTTGGAACGAGTTAAGTAAAATGTTTCTATGTGGTGAAGTGTTTACCCTATTAGTAGTTTGGAAGTTAAGATGAAATTCTTGTACTTTTGCGCATTGGCATGACTAAGTGCAGTGATCGGCATGGGAATCAGAAGTTGAGGATCAAGGTTGTAATTTGGTATCGACAAGAATGTCAAGAGCTCGGATGAGCGGGAAAGGATTCAGATGGTTAGAGTAAGCTAGTGTTATCTTTGGCGTCACCTGAGAATGGTGCCTGGTGTGAAGAGGCTTTGCATACTGAATGTGGATTCTTGAATTGCTTCACAGCGTTGGTGTGGCCGGTAGTATAAATGTACAGACTTGTTACCTAGTGTGGAAGGTCATGGGAGCATATCCCACGGGAAGATTGTATAAGTGTGACGTGTAGTCACTTGATTGATTGAAGAATGGAAACCAAGTATGAAGATTGTGGTAATATCGCTAATTGGGAATTTATGCCTGGAGGGCGCTCAGTTCATTTTGTTGTGGACTGTGGGAGATTGTTCCGGTTATGATGGTTGTTCTCATGTGTTATGTGAAAAAGGGTTATTATGGATCCTTGAAAGGTTATAAGCCTAGTACGGTACGATCAAAATCGGCTTGAGGTCTGTGGATGGATTTAAAAGTGAATGTGGGCTCTATATCAGGCTGGATGTGTTCATTTCAGCATAGTTCTCCTTATGGAGGAGTATTCGGACGTTGGATGTCGTTTCGTCGTTGGCTTTTTTTCATGTAATGCTATATTGTGCTGTGTGAGTTGTGAAACGACTTGATAAATTTCACATGTGCTGAGGTTGCGTGTAGCAATGATGTTATGTGAGCATGATGGCTCTCGAGATTCAGATCATATATCTCACCTTAGTTGTGCTTGACTTTCGTAGCGTATGGCACTATCTGTCTCCCCAGGGATGGTATTATGCACTTAGTGTGCTTGTGGCCGATATTCGGGTATTTTGTAATAAAGAGCATTTTAGCTCGATAACTAATTCCTTGCAGGTTATTATGTGTGAATCAGGTGGCATGCCGCCACGGGTATGTTTTTTGGATCGGGTTGCATGCCGCAACAGTGTGATGTTGAGTACAGTCCCCTATAGCTATTTTTTGAGTGTTTTGTATCCCATTTTCTGAGGAAGGTTCATGACACCTTTTCGGTTGTCCAATTAGTTACGCGGATTGAGTAATCCTTTCTGGAGTTCATTTTTCTTGGGTATCATGTTCGAGTTTGCAGCTTATTGGCACATTGTGGCATCATATGCGACTTTTGGCAGTGCCTGAGGTGGCTTATTGCCTGGGCAGCTTATACTGGGTGAGACGAGGTTTTTGGATCTGGGATCAATGCGATCGAATTATATGAAGCATATTAAAGAGCAAACACCATTATTCAGTTCATAATGGGGTGATGATTCTAGTTAAGAGGAGAGATTCAATGATTTGTTAACTCGGCAGTTGGTCATGAGGTGCATGGTGCATGGTGAACATCAGATTCGGGGAATTGTGGCTATTGTTATCAGAGAATGTTATTATGGTCATGTGAATTATGCGGTCATGGTGTGAATTCAACAAAGTTATGCAGTCATATTTTGGTACATTGTGTGGTGATTGGTACGGTGATCGTATGCTGGAAACAGGCCTAGTAGAATATTTCGGATGCTGGAATTTGGCTCTAAGGCTAGTTTGACGAAACACAAGGGGAATCTTCAGATTTGCTCAAGCCAGTGTGCTCAACTGAGTTGTGGTAGCACAGGTAGGTGCACGAGGTGTTAAGCAGTAATTTCAGACAACTCTAGAGCAGTTCTTAGCACGTTCGAGGACGAACGTATGTTTAAGTGGGAGAGAATGTAACGATCCGACCGGTCATTTTGAGCTCCAGTGCATCATTCAGTGGATTGAGGCCTTGAGTTGCTTCACTTCAGGTATTATGACTTGTTCGCATGGTCGGAATTTAAATTCGGGAAGTTCGGAGTTGATTTGGAAAGAAAATTCTCATTTCGAAAGCCTTAAGTTGAAAAAATTGACTAAGATTGGATTTTAGAGTAAACGGCCTCGAAATCGAGATTTGAAGGTTCCAGCATGTTTGTATGATGCTTTCGGACTTGGGCGTATGTTCGGATCGGGTTTTGGATACCCTAGGAATGTTTCGGCACCTATTGTGGAAGTTAGCATTTTGGAAGAATTCCGTAAATTTGGGTTGAAGTGCATTTCAATGTTATCCATGTCTGTTTGGAATTCCAAGTCTGGGAATAGCTCCGTATGGTTATTCTGGTATTGGGAGCGCGACCGGAAATGGATTTGGAGGTCCGTAGGTCATTTTGGGGTCATTTGGCGAAAGTTGGAAATTTGGATAATTTTACGAAGTTTGACCGGGAGTGGACTTTTTGATATCGGGGTCAGAATTCGATTCCGGAAGTTTGAGTAGGTACGTATTGTCAAATATGACTTGTGTGCAATATTTGAGGCCAATCGGACGTGATTTGATAGGGTTCGGCATCGAATGTAGATGTTTGGAATTCTAAAGTTCATTAAGCTTGGAATGGGGTACGATTCATGAAATCGACGTTATTTGAGTGATTTGAAGGCTCGACTAAGTTCGTAATGTGTTTTGGGACGTGTTGGTATAATTGGTTAAGGTCCCGAGGGCCTCGGGTAGATTCCGGATGGTTAACGGATCGAGTTTGGACTTGGAAGAAAAGATGAGGCAGCTGATATCTGGTGTGATCGCACCTGTGCAATAAGGGCCACATGTGCGAGGTCGCAGGTGCGAGCCAGTGGTCGCAGGTGCGGTTTGGGCGACGCAGGAAGTGACCGCAGCAAAGGGTTGTCCGCACCTGCGAGGTCGCATATGCGGAGGTGCGTCATAGGTGCGAGAGTGAGAGAAGAATCTGGGAGCGCAGGTGCGAGGGTATGTCCGCACCTGTGGAGGTGCAAATGCGGAAGGAGGGCGCAAGTGAAGAGTCGTGCTAGGCAGAGGGAATGCGCAGGTGCAAGGTTTTGGCCGCACCTGCGAGACTGCATATGCGACAAAGAGGCAGCAGGTGCGAACGTCGGGACTGGGCAGTGTGTTCTTTACAAAATGAGGGATTGACTCATTTTCACCTCATTTTCTCCATGAGAGCCGGTTTTGGAGCAAGTTTGGAGCTCATTATTCGTCATCAATGCCAAGGTAAGTGATTCCCACTTATTATAAGTTAAATACATGGTTTGTATAAGGATTTAAACATGGAAATTAGTATAAATTATGGGGTATTTGGTAGAAGACCCAGAATTTGGTATTTTTGGATTTTGACCACAAAATTGGGCATGGAATTGAGAATAAAATATATATTTGAGTTTGTGAGGTTATGGGTAAAGTTTATCTTCAAAAATATTTGAAATCCGGGCATGTGGGCCCGAGGATGATTTTTATCGACTTTTTGATAGGGGTTAGAAATTGTTATAAATTGGATTATATTGAGTATTTAAGTATATATTAATGGGTTTGCATAATTATTGGCTAGTTTTAGAGCGTTGTGCATCGATTCAAGTTGTTTGAAGGGCTCGGATGCCGGTTATGGAACTTCGGAGCAATGTAAGTCTCTTTTCTAACCTTGTTAGAGGGAACTAACCCCATAGGTGAATTGATTTAATATGTGCTTCTATTTGTGGGGGCTACGTATGCACGAGGTAACGAGAGTCCGTACGTAACTATTAATATGTCTGGGTAGTCTAGGACCCAAATCATGTTATACTTGCTATGTTATGCCTACCTCCGGGTAGTTTTAGGCTCACATCATGCCTTGTTGATATTGTTATTGATTTATATTTATTGTTTGCCTTGAGAGGGAGCGAGATTGAGTCTACTTATTAAATATTTTGAAAGGAGTTGAAATTTAAGAACTTAAGATTTAAAAGGTAACATTTGAACTTCGTAATTTCGAAAAGAATTGAGGAATAATATACTAGCTGAAGAAATCTATGTGTAACTGCGTCGCATGTATGTTTCGCGCGGGGTAATTTTCTTAAAAAGCTACAAGCTGAATTTACCTTATTTTAAAAAGAATCAAGAAAGAGATATGATTTTAATGTTAAATTTATATTTGACCGCGTCGCAAATATGATCCGCGAGCGGGGTGATTCCTTAAATTTATTTTTGACCGCGTCGCACGTATGATTCGCGAGCGGGGTATTTCCTACTACTCTCATGGGAGCAGGCCGTTCGCCTCGGCGGATTAAATAGATGCATCTATGGTTCGCGCCATTCGACCCTCTAGCAGTGCACAATTTAAATATTTGTTGAATCGGGCCGTACGACCTCGGCATGATTTGCGCATGCTTGTATTGCTTGCCTTGAAATTTATATATAATGATATTGCCTCCTCGGCCTGAGTTAAATTGTTAAATAATGGGAGATAAATTTGGAGATTTCTTAATTATAAAAGAACTGCTTACTTAAAAATATTGAGCTTGCAACCATTCAAATAATCCATACTTAATTATATCATTGATATCCCATTTATAGCCCATAGTAAGTATCGAAGTCGACCCCTCGTCACTACTTCTTCGGGGTTAGGTGTGGTACTTACTGGGTACACGTTGATTTATATACTCATACTACACTTACTACACATTTTGTGCAGGTACACATATGTTTAGCGGCCTTGTGGGCACAAAGGTGCGATTATGGTGGGGACTTAGGCGAGCTGCATTATATACGACGCTCTGCAACCAACAGAGTCTCCTTCAGAGTACTAATATTTTTCCTGTCCAATTGTAATCCGGACAGCTGTTGTATTTTATTTTACATTCTTAGTAAATGCTCATGCACTTGTGACATCGGGTTTTGGGATGATTATGGGTTGCACTGTATTGAAAATTATTTTAAAGATATTATTACGTATTTTGTAAACTCCATCTTCTGCTATTCAATTAAGGGGAATAACTATGATTTCAAAAATATTAAAATGAGAATTTACTAAATATTGGTGTTCGCTTTTCTGACTGTAGTGTCCGGCGCCATCACGACCTTTCAAGGATTTTGGGTCGTGACACTTGATTGATGATCATGTTTTGCGAATTAGCAGGAGTTATAAAACTTTCATTTAACTAATAAGCATTTGCAATCTTCTTTTGTTGCAAAGCCAAGTTATCTAATGCAACTACAATTAGGTTCACATTAAATATTGCCTCTGATCTAAAATAAATATCTTTTTAATTTTTTTCTGCTCATTAAGGAAATCATATAAAATATTTATTATAAGATTCATTAAGGATACATCCTTGAGTTCTATGGAGACACGAAACCAAGTCTGGTGGATGAAATTTAGCCAATAGACTAGAGCGTGATTAATGGTGTTTCTCATGGCCCTCGGATCATGGCGCCGTAGATAATCGTTCTCAGCCTCATTTCGGGTGTGCTGGGACGGTCTAATGGTTGTCTGACAGACTCTTCAATCTTTTTTTGCTGTGTTTAACTCTTAGATGCATGATTTTAAATTAAGTAGTACTAAATTCTAAAATGTATTTGGTAAGCGTTTATACCAGTTTTGGTGTATTTCATTCGTTATCTATAAAATCTGTATTAGATTAAATTTACATATTACCTCGTATACATAATATTAGTAAGGGATAGCCTATGATGTGCAGGCCTAATAATACTATTACCTAATATTAGTGCCGTAGAAATATTTATGGTAAAGTTAGATCGAGTTATTCTTAAAATACCTAGAGTCAATAAAAATTATAATTTTATTGGTCCCAACTATTACTGAAAATAAAAATTTAAAAGGAGCTTGTTTGATGATCATGTTGTGCGAATTAGAAGGAATTATAAAACTTTCATTTAACTTATAAGCATTAGCAATCTTATTTTGTTGCAATGTCAAGTTATCTAATGCAACTACAATTAGTTTACATTTAATATTACCTCGTATCTAACATAAATATCTTTTTAATTTTCTTTATGCTTATTAAGGAAATCATATAAAACATTTATTATAAGATTCATTAAGGATACATCCTTGAGTTCTAAGGAGACAGGAAACCAAGTCTAGTGGATGAAATTTAACCAATAGACTAGAGCATGATTAATGGTGGTTCTCATGGCCCTCGAGTCATGGAGCCGTAGATGATTGTTCTCCGCCTCATTTCGGGTGTGCTGGGACGGTCTAATGGTTGTATGACAGACTCTTCTATCTTTTTTTTGTTGTGTTGAACTATTAGATGCATGATTTTAAATTAAGTAGTACTAAATTCTAAAATGTATTTGGTAAGAGTTTATACCAGTTTTGGTGTATTTTATTCGTTATCTATAAAATCTGTATTAGATCAAGTTTACATATCACCTCATATGCATAATACTAGTAAGGGATAGCCTATGATGTGTATGTCCAATAATACTATTACCTAATATTAGTGCCGTAAAAATATTTATGGTAGAGTTAGATCGAGTTATTCTTAAAACACCTAAAGTCATTAAAAATTATAATTTTATTGGTCCCAACTATTATTGAAAATAAAAATTTAAAAGGAGCTTGTTTGATGATCATGTTGTGCGAATTAGAAGGAGTTATAAAACTTTCATTTAATTTATAAGCATTAGCAATCTTCTTTTGTTGCAATGTCAAGTTATCTAATGCAACTACAATTAGGTTCACATTTCATATTACCTCATATCTAAAATAAATATCTTTTTATTTTTCTTTATGCTCATTAAAGAAATAATATAAAATATTTATTATAAGATTCATTAAGGATACATCCTTGAGTTCTAAGGAGACATGAAATCAAGTCCGGTGGATGAAATTTAGCCAATAGACTAGAGCGTGATTAATGGTGTTTCTCCTAGCCCTCGGGTCATGGCGCCGTAGATGATCATTCTCAGCCTCATTTCGGGTGTGCCGGGACGATCTAATGGTTGTCTGACAGACTCTTCAATCTTTTTTTCGCTATGTTTAACTTTTAGATGCATGATTTTAAATTAAGTAGTACTAAATTCTAAAATGTATTTGGTAAGCGTTTATACCAGTTTTGGTGTATTTCATTCGTTATCTATAAAATCTGTATTAGATCAAGTTTACATATCACCTCGTATACATAATACTAGTAAGGGATAGCCTATGATGTGCAGGCCCAATAATACTATTACCTAATATTAGTGCCGTAAAAATATTTATGGTAGAGTTAGATCGAGTTATTCTTAAAACACCTAGAGTCATATATAATTTTATTGGTCCCAACAATTATTGAAAATAAAAATTTAAAAGGAGCTTGTTTGATGATCATGTTGTGCGAATTAGAAGGAGTTATAAAACTTTCATTTACCTTATAAGCATTAGCAATCTTCTTTTGTTGCAATGTCAAGTTATCTAATGCAACTACAATAAGGTTCACATTTAATATTACCACACATCTAAAATAAATATCTTTTTAATTTTCTTTATGCTCATTAAGAAAATCATATAAAACATTTATTATAAGATTCATTAAGGATACATCCTTGAGTTCTAAGGAGACACAAAACCAAGTCTAATGGATGAAATTTAGCAAATAGACTAGAGCGTGATTAATGGTGGTTCTCATGGCCCTCGGGTCATGGCGCCGTAGATGATCATTTTCAGCCTCATTTCGGGTGTGCTGGGACAGTCTAATGGTTGTATGACAGACTCTTCAATCTTTTTATTGCCGTGTTTAACTCTTAGATGCATGATTTTAAATTAAGTAGTACTAAATTCTAATATGTATTTGGTAAGAGTTTATACCAGGTTTGGTGTATTTCATTCGTTATCTATAAAATCTGTATTAGATCAAGTTTATATATCACCTCGTATACATAATACTAGTAAGGGATAGCCTATGATGTGCATGCCTAATAATACTATTACCTAATATTAGTGTCGTAAAAATATTTATGGTAGAGTTAGATCGGGTTATTCTTAAAACACCTAGGGTCATTAAAAATTATAATTTTATTGGTCCCAACTATTATTGAAAATGAAAATTTAAAAGGAGCTTGTTTGATGATCATGTTGTGCGAATTAGAAGGAGTTATAAAACTTTCATTTAACTTATAAGCATTAGCAATCTTCTTTTGTTGCAATGTAAAGTTATCTAATGCAACTACAATTAGGTTCACATTTAATATTACCTCATATCTAAAATAAATATCTTTTTAATTTTCTTTATGCTCATTAAGAAAATAATATAAAATAGTTATTATAAGATTCATTAAGGATACATCCTTGAGTTCTAAGGAGACATGAAACCAAGTTCGGTGGATGAAATTTAGCCAATAGACTAGAGCGTGATTAATGGTGTTTCTCATGGCCCTCGGATCATGGCGCCATAGATGATCGTTCTCAGCCTCATTTCGGGTGTGCTAGGACGGTCTAATGGTTGTCTGACAGACTCTTCAATCTTTTTTTTTTGCTGTGTTTAACTCTTAGATGCATGATTTTAAATTAAGTAGTACTAAATTCTAATATGTATTTGGTAAGAGTTTATACCAGGTTTGGTGTATTTCATTCGTTATCTATAAAATCTGTATTAGATCAAGTTTACATATCACCTCGTATACATAATACTAGTAAGAGATAACCTATGATGTGCATGCCTAATAATACTATTACCTAATATTAGTGTCGTAAAAGTATTTATGGTAGAGTTAGATCGAGTTATTCTTAAAACACCTAGAGTCATTAAAAATTATAATTTTATTGGTCCCAACTATTGTTGAAAATAAAAATTTAAAAGGAGCTTGTTTGATGATCATGTTGTGCGAATTAGCAGGAGTTATAAAACTTTCATTTAACTTATAAGCATTACCAATCTTATTTTGTTGCAATGTCAAGTTATCTAATGCAACTACAATTAGGTTCACATTTAATATTATCTCATATCTAAAATAAATATCTTTTTAATTTTCTTTATGCTCATTAAGGAAATCATATAAAATATTTATTATAAGATTTATTTGATTAATTTATGATTTACATCATAGTCAAATTACTCATTATATTTTGTAGGTAATTTATTAGATCGAAAATAGATTTGAAAATATAGACTAATGTTATTTTAATTTTCCAAAGTAATGTTTATCTTGGCCAAATATATTTAGCTAGAATGACATTTATTTTTAAGGGAAAGTGATATAACCTAATTAAAATTATTTACATGTGAGATAAGGAAAATAAAATTGTAGAAGAGGAGGACTATTGTTTTTCGGTTTTACGTCAAATTGAACTCTATTTTACTCGGAAAAATTGTTTACTCAAAGAAGGCTTTTGATGTTATTTTTATAAGATTATAGAGATGCATATACTAAAGTTAGATGATTTTAGCTTCAATTATTGATCATGAGATTAATTATCTGTGCAAATATTAACTATACAGTTTAAGTTAATATAGATCAATTAAAGTATATACTTTGTGTGTGAAATTTATGAGATTAATATCATATAAAGTACCACTTAGTAGCCATGGATTTGTTTTTTTTTTTTGAATATTTCTAGTCTTTTTTGGGGATATTTAAAATATTTTACTCCTATCATATTTTCTTAAACTTTGAATTTTGATCTTACTATCCTGATTTTCGTTTTGTTATCCAACTAATAAATACTCAAAAGAGAAGATAAATCCATCGACATAAGTCTAGTTCTTTAATCTAAAAGGTAAGATGGTACACGCATAAAACAATCGAGCATTTTTTTTTTCTAAATTTCGTATGAATTTTTTGAATATTTTTGTTAAAAAATAAAGCTTTTGTACAAAATATAGAAGGTGGAAGATAAAAAGATATGAAATAGCCAATCCATAGAATAAACAAGAGAAATTTTCAGAAATGACTATTGTTTAGTGGCTATTAACTTCCTATAGCTATCATATACATAATTACTTTCCGTAGCTACCTTTCAGTTGTTATGGTAATGTATTCGGTGTATTCGAGCTACTATATTCATGAATACAGTGGCAAAAATCGACTAAAAAACAGGACAGTCCAGCTGTCAGCCACTGTATTCACATGCATTCATACCATGTATTCATGAATACAACGTAATAATAGGTCTCTTCAGTTATTTAATAACGGAAAGCTGCTAATTTCACGGGATACATTCCTAATATAACTCACCTAAATCAATCATAACACATAACATTATCAATTCAATTAATGAGAAGATTTATTAGACGCTAAATATAAAAAAATACAGCATTCTGCAAAATTTCAGTCCCTCTTTTTTCTGATACAGTTTGAGTTTTTTTTTCCTAACATTATTCGAGGTTCTGCTCGGAATAAATAGGGTGTAAAGATTTATATAGGAGGTAAAATTTCCAACAAAGAGGAATTTTCAGAAATGACTATTGTTTAGTGGCTATTAACTGCCTATAACTATCATATACATAATTACTTTTCGTAGCTCCCTTTCAGTTGTTATGGTAATGTATTCGGTGTATTCGAGTGTAACGACCCGACTTATCGTTTTAAGAATTTAAGCCCCGTCTGGCGGCATAAGCCCCCGAGCAGCTTCTTATTATGTGTATTGACTTGCGTGCGTGGTTGAATTCAGTTACCGGATGATTTGGAGTGATTTGGGACACTTGGTCCCTAAAACAGAAACTTAAGTCTTAAGATTTTTACCGTAGTCGGAACTGTGTGAAGACGACTCCGGAATGGAATTTTGATGATGTCAATAGCTCAGTATGGTGATTTTGGACTTAAGAGCGTGTCCGAAAAATTATTTGGAGGTCCGTAGTGGAATTAGGCTTGAAATGCCGAAAGTTAAATTTTTGGGAAGTTTGACCAGGGGGTTGACTTTTTGATATCGAGGTCGGAATTCGATTTTGGAAATTGGAATAGCTTCGTTATGTCATTTATGACTTGTGTGCAAAATTTGAAGTCATTTCGGATAGATTTGATGTATTTCGGCACAAGATATAGAATTTGAAAGTTCAAAGTTCATTAGGCTTGAATTGAGGTGTGATTCATGGTTTTAGCGTTGTTTGATGTGATTCGAGGCTTCGACTAAGTTCGTATGATGTTTTAGGACTTGTTGGTATATTTGGTTGAGGTCCCGAGGGGCTCGGGTGAGTTTCGGGATGATTTTATACCATTTCTAGGCCATTTTTAATTGCTGGTTTATGCCTACAGAGGTGTGCATCGCGATCGCGAACTTTTGGTCACGTTCGCGAAGAGCAAACAACAATTTGGGGCCTTGTGAATCGTGATTGCGTAGAACAAATCTCTATTGCGTTGACCCGACTTTAGAATCTTATATCTCACAATGTATAAGGAATTTGGAGATGATCTAAATATAAAAGTTATAGCCCTTGATGTGTAGTTTTCAGAAAAGTAAACAATTTGTCATTTGGTGTTGGGTACAAACAATTATGGTGGTTACACTATAGGCTGTCTGGGAAGAGTTTGGAAATCTCTGTTGCATAGGGCTGAATTTGGAAGTATATATCTAGAAATATATAAGTAATTGGGAGATTAGCAACAAATGAAAGTTATAGCTCTTGGTGTCTCGGTTTCAGAAAGTTAAACCATTTGCAATTTGGAGTTTTGTTCAAAAAGTTATTACCATTATACTAGAGGCTATCTAGAAGAGTTGGGGGAGTTTGTTCTTCGCGATTGCATTTGGTTTTCCGCGATTGCGAAGAGCAATTTTGGGGCTGAAAATTTTTGTGCTTCGCGATCGCGAAGCATTTTCCGCGATCGTGAAGAGTAAATACCTAGGCAGTAGCTATATTTCGAGGTTTCAGCCATTTTTGACATATTTGAAGCTATGGAGCTCAGATTGAAGCGATTTTCACCATATGGATTAGGGTAAGTGTTCTATATCCTAAAGTGTTTATATTTCATGAATCTATGATTATATTCATCGTTTAATTCAGATTTTAATGGAAGAAATCAAGATTTTTGTAAAATCTTCCAAAAACGAAAATTTAAGATTTGGAGGTCGAGTTGTTATTAGAATTCAATAAAATTGGTATGGTTGAACTCGTATCGGAATGGTGTTCGGATTTCATGAAAATTTTGTCGGGTTCCGAGTGGCGGGTCCCGCATTGACTTTTGTTGACTTTTTGGAATATAGTTTTAAGTCGACGTATTATTATCTGGAATTATTTTCGACGAATTTTAATGGAGTTATACAATTAATTTGGATAGATTTGAGTTGTCTGGAGGTCAATTCAAGCAAGAATGCTATTTTGGAATATCGGCCTAATTTCAAAAAGGTAAGTGTCTTGCGTAACATCGAGTAGGGGAATTACTCCTTAGGCATTGAGTCTTATGTGCCATTTATGAAATGTAAAAAGCCGTGTACGCGAGGTGACGAGTACGTACTCGGGCTTATACGTGCAAAAATTCATTGAATTAAAGTCTTAGGCATTATTGTGTAGTAAATTAGAAAATTATAAAAAATTATTAAATCATCTGTTTGCCATGCCTAAATCCTTATTGTTGAATTTATTTTTATATGATAATTTGATGTGATTGTTACTTGAAATATTTATGAAATTTCATGAGTATTGTTGGTTTAATATTTCTTGAAAATTAATTCGACTATGAATTTTCTTATGCAAATAATTAATCTAAGCGAGCTTAAGAATAAGTGTTAATATAATTATCTAAATTTGCATTAATGAAGGCTTTGCCTTATGCTGAGTAATTTTTATCTCTATTAATTATTTTTGGGTGTTATATATATATTGTGTGGAGCCTTGGGCTATTTGTTGTGAAATTAATTAAATTTTGTTATATCTTTGGAATTTGGTTGTGGCCATTGGGAAAATTGTGATATGAATTGATTTTATTATGTTCCCATGTTAATTTCCCGTGTAAATTATTGTGTTGTGTGAGTTATTATTTTGGGGAGATAAGGGTGGCATTTCACCGTTGATATTATGTGGGTATAATGGTAGTATTTCACTGTTGTTGTATTTGTTGTAATATTGTCTGGGTGGAGCGATAAGGGTGGCTATTGAAGCGATAAGGGTAGCAATAGGAGCGATAAGGGTGAATTGATATTATCTGTGCGGAGCGATAAGGGTGGCTATAGGAGTTATAAGGGTGGCAATAGGAGCGATAATGATGGCTATTGTCAGGGACGATATGTGATGATGTATGGTTGTGGTGTTGATGATTTTTATGTGATGTTGTGATTTTTCTTGTGTTTATTTTTATGCCTTGTGCAATTGGTCTTGTTGATAGTAAACTGATAACAATCTGTTTTATGTTGAAATTGAGAGCCTGTGGCTATTGCCATGCGTATTATAAAATGAAATCTGGGAACAAGGTGCCTTGAGTAAATAATGAAGATATTTGGCACGTGAATTGTCCGTGCAGTTGTGATATGAAATGTGGGCACGAGGCGCTGTGATGAAATGATAATGATAATTGGCACATGAATTATTCGTGCAACTGTGATATGAAATGAGGGCACGAGGTACCGGAAAAATATGAAAATGGGCTGAGACCCGTGTTTACGAAAAATATGAAAATGGGCTGAGACCTGATTTTGTTTTACGATTATGAAATGAGGTGTCACATGGTGACTTTTTAATTGAAAGAATTATATTCAAAATATTTATTTGGAAGGATGTTTGTTCAAAAAAAATTATATGAAAGAATTGTATTTGAAAGATAATTATTTGAGGAAATTATATTTGAAAAGATTTATTGAAAGAATTATATTTGAAAAATAATTATTTGAGAAAACTACATTTGAAAGAGAGTTATTTGGAATAATTATATGTGACGGATATTTAATTGAAAAACTTGAATTAATTAGGCGTACATGTATTTATTAATTGTTGAATGATATTTATGGTATTCTTGTTGTCTTGCTGCACATACCACTTGTTATTTTATCCCGCCCTTATTGCTGTCTGTTTCCTAGTATTTTGTATATTATATTGCACAGGTTATTAGAATAGTGAGTGTCTTGACTGTACCTCGTCTCTACTCCATTGAGGTTAGTTTTGATACTTACTGGGTACCGACCGTGGCGTACTCATACTACACTTTTGCACATTTTTGTGCAGAGCCAGGTATTGAAGATAATAGACTTGAGCAGAGTTAAAGCGGGATCGTAAGGATTCAAGGTAGAGCTGCTTGATCGTCGCAGTCCTGGAGTCTTTTCATTTCATTGTACTGTTAACTTGTAATAAAACAATATTGTATATTAGGTCCTCGTGATCATTCTATGTATTCAGTTAGAGTTCGTGACTCAGTACTACCAGTTTTGCGAGGTTGTATATTCATATTTATTCCACTGTTAGTTTTGGTTACTTATTTAATTAAAAAAAATGGCTTTAAAATGTAATAGAAATCGGCTTACCTAGTCTTAGAGACTAGGTGCCATCACGACGCCTGTGGTGGGATTTTGGGTCGTGACATAACTGTATCCATCTGTATTTAAAAGAATAATACAATGAAATATAGTAAAATACTCTCAATACAAATAGAAAATCAATGAATACAACCAATGAAATATACTCAATAAAGCAGTAATACCATGTATTAGGAATAAACAAAATATTGTGAATACAAAAATAAACTTGAATACATTGAACACAACTGTTAGATACAACAGAATACAAGCACTAGGTTTATTATAAAATATGCAGGCAGTAGGTTACTATTACAGATTGTATCCGGCATAAATACATGATGTATTCATATACAGAAAATCAAGTTTCAAAGTATTTCTGTAGATACTCTCATATCAGAAACTTTGATCAAGACATTTTAAAACTCATGTTAACAGAGATAAAATCCAGCAAATCGAGATCTAGGGTTTGAGAACAATCTAGTGAAAGAACCTGCAAATAAAGGAGAATCGTGATTCAACAATGGGGAAGACAATGACGCTGTGAGAGAGATCGTGTAGAGAGAAATAAGATACGATAATTTTGGGAGAGAATAAATTGAAAGAATGAGAGAGAAAAATATTAAACAACATACTTAATGGCTTAACGGTAGGAAGTGACCATAAATATATATTTTGCTATAAAAACTAAAAGGTAGTTATAAAAAATAATATTTTAAAAGGTTTTTTATTTATAATAAATAGGGTGTAAAGCTTTGCTATAGGAGGTAAAATTTCCAACAAACAAAGAGCTATACTACTAAAGTGTTACATTGAAACAGCGAGAGACGGGCCTACTTGAACAATAAGTGGCAGTTTAAATCGCTGCAGTAACAATAGGTGGTCAGTAGTCTTTTTGGACTCAAACGACAAAAATTGGTGAAAAACAATTGACTACCATTTTATATATAACACGGTTATTTACCGCACTATACCTTAACTACACGTTTGTCCGTTAAGGTATAGCACATGTAAAACTTGGATTTGAGCTAGGATACTGATGATATGCACATGGGTCGCCGAAAATGTAACGACCCGACCGGTCGTTTTGAGTATTACAACCTCGTTTCCCCATTTACTGCTCAAATTGTACATTATAGTTGTTGTGTGAATTGCCGAGGCAATTGGTTCGGGTCCGGTGAGGTTTTGGAATGAATTGGAACACTTAGTTCCAAGGTTTAATGTCACGACCCAATTTCACCTATAGGTCGTGATAGTGCCCAACACTACAGCTAGGCAAGCCAACTTAATAAATTAAGCATATACTGACAAAATTTAAAATCAAAAAAATAATAAAACCCAAATTCTACTAATATGTGTGCCAAGACCTGGTGTCACAAATGTATGGGTATCTAGTAGATTATACAAAACTTCAAATACTGTCTGAAATAAAAATAGACAGAATGAAAATATAAGGAGAGACACTAGTAGCTGCAGAACGGCTCAGAAAGTGCAGCTCACCACTATGCCCCTGGATAACGTGAGTGTAAGACGATAGATCCCCCACTAGTACTTGCCTCAGGTCCTGCACAAAAAAGAAATGTGTAGCAAGTGCAGTATAAGTACGAAAATAATGTGTACCCAGTAAGTATCAAGCCTAATCTCGAAGTGGTAGAGACGAGATGGCCGACTTTGACACTCACTATGGTCAATAATAATAATAATTTAAAATACAACTAGGATATTTAAATCAACATGATTTACAGAATTTAAAATAATTTATTTAATAAGCGAAAATAATCAAATTCCTTCAATTCAAATAATTTCCAATTTAACAATTAAATATCATTTATAGGAATAACAATTAATTCTTTAACAAGCAAGAATAATAATTCATTAAATTCCAAGGATTTTTTCAATTTATCAATTAGCTTCGCAAGCTGAAATAAGCTATTAAAGTATCGTGTAATTATTATTATTATTCTTAAGCACGATTTCTGCTGAGGACGTACGGCCCGATCCAGAATGTCGTGTACACTGCCGAGGGACGTGCGGCACGATCCATAGATGCATCTATCCCGCCGAGGCGTTCGACCCGCTCCACAAGAAAGGAGGACATTTTCTTATGTACCTCCGGAAGGAAAGTATATTTATTATAGGATAAATTTGGGAGGAAGAATAATTTTTTTTAACAATTAATTAATTTAAATAGAAAATCAAGCATATGAGATTTTCATCCTTTAATATCTTTATCTAACAATTTACAATATATTCATATATATCAAATAATATTAACTAAACAAAGAATACAATTTACACAAGTAATTAATACTTTGAGTCCTAAACTACTCGGACTTTAGCATTAATAATAGCTACGCACAGACTCTCGTCACCTCGTGCGTACGTAGCCCGCACAATTAGCAACAATTATTTAATTTTAATCACTTATGAGATAATTTCCCCCTCACAAGATTAGACAAGAGACTTACCTCGTCTTGCTCCAATTTAATCCACTAGAAGGCCTTTTCCACGATTATCCAACTATGTCTGGCTCGAATCTAACCAAAATAATTTGATACAATTATTAAAAATTTTAGGAATCAATTCTATAAGAGAATACTACATTTTCAATAAAAATTCCGAAATTAATTAAAAATTCGTCCGTGGGACCCACATCTCAGAATCCGGCGAAAGTTATGAAATATGAACACCCACTCAACCACGAGTCTACCCATACCAAAATCACTAAATTCCGATAACAATTCGACCCTCGAATCCTCAAATCTATCCAAGAGGATTTTTTAAATTTCCCAACTCAATTCACCAATTAAATAATAAAAATAGTGATGGATTTGGGTAATTTAACCAATATTGAGTTAAGAACACTTACCCCATTGTTTTCTCTGAAAATCTCCCAAATATCGCCGAACTTCGAGCGCCAAATCGTTAAAAATGGAAAAATGGGACGAAGTCCCATTTTCAGAACTTAAACTCTCTGCCCAGTGATTTCTTCTACGCGATCGCGAACTTCCTCACGCGATCGCGTAGCACAAATTTTACCGCCCAAACATTAACCCTACGCGATCGCGAAACACAGTCTCCACAAGCCTACGCGATCGCGAGCCTCCGCACGTGATCGCAAAACATTAAGCGCATGGTCAGCTTCAGCTTCGTTTACTCTTCGCGAATGCAGCCTTAGCCACGCGTTCGTATAGCAAAACTGAATCCAACCTACGCGATCACGAACTTGCCCACGTGATCGCATAGAACAAATTCTCAGCTGCCAAATTAAGCCTACGCGATCGCAACCCCCTTCATGCGATCGTGTAGAACAAATCCACCTCTGCCTAACTTACTCTACGTGATCGCAGACCAACTTACGCGACCGCGTATAAGGAAATCAAAAGAAAAATACCAGTAGTTATCAGCAGTGTTTCAAAGGCCAAAAGTGATCCGTTAGTCGTCCGAAACTCACCCGAGCCCCTCGGGACCTCAACCAATTATACCAACAAGTCCCAAAACATCATACGAACTTAGTCGAACCCTCAAATCACACCAAACAACCCTAAAACCACGAATCATCCCCCAATTCAAGCTTAATGAAACTTAAGATTTCCAACTTCTACATTAGGTACCGAAACCTGTCAAATCAAGTCCGATTGACCTCAAATTTTGCACACAAGTCATAAATGACATAACGGAGCTATGAAAATTTTCAGAACTGGATTCCGACTCCGATATCAAAAAGTCAACTCCCCGGTCAAACATCCATACTTAAATTCCTATTTTAGCCATTTCAAGCCTAATTTAACTACGGACTTCCAAATAAAATTCCGAACACATTCCTAAGTCCAAAATCACCATACGGAGCTGTTAGAATTGTTAAAATTCTATTCCGGGGTCATTTTCTCAAAATGTTGACCGAAGTCAAACTTAGCACTTTAAGGCCAACTTAAGGAACCAAGTATTCCGGTTTCAACCCAAACACTTCCAAATCCCGAACCAACCATCCCCGCAAGTCATAAATCATTAAAAGCACATACAGAAAGTTTTATTTTAGGGAACAGGGTTCTAAAAGTTAAAATGACCGGTTGGGTCATTACATTCTCACCTCTTAAACAAACATTTGTCCTCGAACGGGTTTATAATTGTACCTGGAGTGCTGAATAAGTGTGGATATCTGCTCCGCATGTCTTCCTCGGCCTCCCAAGTCGCTTCCTCGACTAGTTGGCCCCTCCACTGGACCTTTACTGCAGAAATCCTCTTGGACCTCAACTGGCGAACTTGTTTATCAACAATGTCAAATGGCTCTTCTTCATAACCCAAACTCTGATCTAGCTGAACTGTGCTGAAGTCCAACACATGTGATAGGTCGACACGATACTTCTGGAGCATAGATACATGGAAAACCGGATGAACTCCCGATAGACTGGGAGGCAATGCAAGCTCATAAGCAACCTCTCCAACTCGTCTCAACACCTCAACTGGGCCTATAAATGTCACGACACAAATTAACCCTCCGTAATATGTCGTGATGGCACCTAGTCTTTACGACTAGGTAAGCCTAACATTTGCGGAAAATATAAAGAAAACGCAACCTTTTTTTAAGATAACAGTATATTTTAAATAGCCAAGAGTAGTACCACTACGCATACACAAAATAATTTCCCAAGACCCGAAATATCACTAAGTCACAAGCTGCTATAATCTATGTAGCTCTATACAAAAGTCTGAAGATAATAAGGAAAATCTCTAGACAAGGGAGTAGAAGGGGACTCCGAAGATCTGCGGACGCAAGCAGAGGTACCTTGAAGTCTCCTAGAATCAGCATCACGTACTAACCCCGAGGCTGATAGCTCGCACCTGGATCTGCACACGAAAACATATGCAGGGAAGGGCATGAGCACACCACAATGGTACCCAGTAAGTGCCAAGCCTAACCTCGGTAGAGTAGTGACGAGGTCAGGTCAAGGCCCTACCAGAGTAAATATAATAAATTAAACAGTAAAAGATATAAGTAGAATTTACGGTAACACATATAAAGAAATTCTTGAAATTTTAACAGTTAAGGGAGCCCTCGGCTCAAAACAAGGTAAACACAATGGGAAATCTCTTGGGATACCATCTTGTAGTTTCAAATAAATATGCAGTTCAGGGGGATCTTCCGGAATACGTCCGTAGTCCCAAAGTAAATATGTAGTGCAGGGGGATCTCCCGGAATACGTCCGTAGTCCCAAAATAAATATGCAGTACAGGGGGATCTCCCAGAATACGTCCGTAGTCCCAATTTAAATATGCAATACAGGGGGATCTCCCGCAATACGTCCGTAGTCCCAATTTAAATATGCAATGCAAGATGAAATGGCAGGTATGGCATCGAGTTATACAGTTTATACTGGACACAGATAAGGCAAATCAGGACTTAACTAAACATGAAGCACAAAATGTCAATTAGGCAGTTAAAACACGTAAGCATGCTTTTCTAGTCTAAACTACACAATTAAACATATTAGTACAATTAATAAGAGAAGCAATTTATGATTTAAAAAGGTTAAACATGATTTTTGCAATAATAGGCCGCGTACGTACTCGTCACCTCACGTACAAGACGCACACACACCAAATAATATCAAGATATCTTAAGGGAAAAGTCCCCAACACAAGGTTAGGCAAGCCACTTATCTCGAACCACTCAAATCAACTTGATATCATGTTCTTGCCATGAGTATCTGACTCTAAATGGCCCGAATCTATTCAAAACAGTACAATACCATCAATATGTGCTAATGGAATGAATCCCACAAGAAAAACTACAAAATTAGGCCAAAATCCGAAATTGGCTCAAACCCGGCCTCCGGGGCGCACGTCTCGAAACCCGACAAAATTCACGAAACTAGAAAGCTCATTCACTCAGGAGTCTAACCATATCAAATTTACTAAAATCCGACACCAAATGGTCCTCCAATCCACATATCAAACTCCCAAATCCCTAGTCTCCAACTTCAAAATTCCACCTTAAATACACATTAACTAGGTGGGAAAATACATGGCAAGGTAATATTATTGACCAAAAATAAGCACAAGGAACTTACCTCAAGAAATGCCTCGAAAATGCTCTCAAAAATTGCCCCAACCCGAGTTTGCAAGGCCAAAAATGATAAAAATCGTGAAGCACTTCGATTTTAATCACTGCCCAGGTATTTCCGCACTTGCGGGTGCGCTTATGCAGAAAAACGTGCGTATCTGCGCAACTCACTTACCCCTTCTGCCTTCGCACCTGCGATGAAAGGGCCGCATCTGCACCCTCGCGCCTGCGGAGTCCCTTCTGCTTCTGCGCATCTTGCGCATGTGCGAACATCCTTGCGCATTTGCGGGCATCGCAGATGTGGAAACTTCCTCGCACCTGTGACCCCAGGCCAACTCTTGATTTATCGCATCTGCTCTTCCATCTCCGCATGTGTGGCTCACACACTTGCGGTCTCTTTTACGTAGGTGCAAAAACACCAGAACCAGCAAAGTTCAGAAATTCCTCTAAGTCTAAGTTTTCACCCGTTAAGCATCCGAAACACACCCAAGGCCCCCGGGACCTCAACCAAACATACCAACCAATCCTAAAACACCTTACGAACTTAGTCAAGCTCTTAAATCCCATCAAACAATGCAAAAATCATGAATCACCCTCCAATTCAATTTTAAAGAACTTGAAACTTCAAAATTCTACAACCGATGTCTAAACCTATCAAATCACGTCCAATTGACCTCGAATTTTGCGCACAAGTCATAATCAACATTACGAACCTACAGCCACTTTCGAAATTCCATTCTGAGCTCGATATCAAATTTCCACTATCAGCCGAAATTGCCGAAAAACTAGCCTCCGCCAATTCAAGCCTAAATCTGCTACAGACCCCCAAAACACATTCCGGACTCGCTCCTAACCCAAAATCACTCAACAGAGCTAACGAAGTTGACGGAATTCCATTTCGGATCTGTCTTCACACAGTTTTGACTACGGTCCAAATCCTAAGGCTTAAGCTCTCATTTGAGGACTAAGTGTCCCAAACCACTCTGAAACTCAAAACCAATCATCCCGGCAAGTCACAATAGTAGAAAAACATTTGGGGAAAGAAGTTAATAGGGGATCGGGGCTATTACTCTCAAAACGACCAGCCGGGTCGTTACATCCTCCCCCTCTTAAAATAATCATCCGTCCTCGAACGAGTATAAAGACATACCTGAAACTGTGAAAAGATGAGGGTACTGGCTGTGCATATCCTGTTCGGTCTCCCAAGTCGCCTCCTCGACCGGCTGACCCCTCCACTGGACCTTTACTGAAGCAATATTCTTTGACCTGAGCTTTCTGACCTGCCTGTCCAAAATGGCTACTGGCTCCTCAACATAAGATAGATCTTAGTCCAACTGGACAAAGCTGAAATCCAATACATGAGTCGGATCACCGTGATACTGCCGGAGCATAGACACGTGAAATACCGGGTGAACTCCTGCTAGGCTGGGAGGCAATGCAAGCTCATAAGCAACCTCCCCAACTCGCCGCAATATCTCAAAAGGACCAATGAACCTCGGGCTCAGCTTGCCCTTCTTTCCGAACCTCATGACACCCTTCATAGGCGATACTCGAAGCAAGACCTGCTCACCAACCATAAACGCCAAATCACGAACCTTATGGTTTGCATAACTCTTCTGCCTGGACTGGGCTGTGCGAAGTCTCTCCTGAATCACCTTCACCTTATCCAGGGGATCCTGGACCAAATCTGTACCCAATAATCGGGCCTCGCCTGGCTCAAACCATCCCACTGGGTACCGGCACCGCCTACCATACAAAGCCTCATATGGTGCCATTTGAATGCTGGACTGGTAACTGTTGTTGTAAGCGAACTCTACAAGTAGAAAGTATCGGTCCCATGAACCTCCAAACTCCATCACACAGGCACGGAGCATATCCTCAAGAATCTGAATTGTGTGCTCGGACTGCCCGTCCGTATGAGGGTGAAAGGCTGTGCTCAACTCCACCCTAGTACCCAACTCCTGCTGTACGGCTCTCCAAAACTGTGATGTGAACTGTGTACCTCTGTCTGAAATAATGGATACTGGAATACCATGAAAGGCAGACAATCTCTCTGATATAAATCTCAGCCAACCTCTCCGAAGAGTATGTAGTCAGCACCGGAATGAAATGGGCTGACTTGGTCAGCCGATCCACGATCACCCAAATAGCATAGAACTTTCTCAAAGTCCGAGGAAGTCCAACCACAAAGTCCATGGTGATCCGCTCCCACTTCCACTCTGGGATCTCCAACCTCTGAAGTAATCCACCCGGTCTCTAATGCTCATATTTAACCTGCTGATAGTTGAGACATTTGGCCACAAACCCAACTATGTCCTTTTTCATTCTTCTCCACCAATAGTGTTGCCTCAAGTCCTGGTACATCTTCGCGGCACCCGGATGAATTGAGTACCACGAGCTATGGGCCTCATCAAGAATCAACTCCCAAAGCCCATCTACATTAGGCACACAGATCCGGCCCTACATCCTCATTACACCGTCATAACTAATAGTCATATCTCTGGTATCACCTCGCCGAACCCTATCCTGAAGAATTAGAAGATGAGGATCATCATACTGGCGTTCCCCGATATGGTCATAAAGAGAAGACCGAGCAACCACACAAGCTAATACCCGGCTAGGCTCTGAAATATCCAATCTCACGAACTGGTTGGCTAAGGCCTGAACATCCAAGGCTAAGGGCCTCTCAGCTGCCGGAAGATATGCCAAGCTCCCCAAACTCTCTGCCCGGCGACTCAAGGCGTCGGCCACTACATTGGCCTTCCCCGGGTGGTATAATATAGTGATATCATAGTCTTTAAGTAGCTCCAACCACCTCCGCTGACGCAAATTAAGGTCCTTCTGCCTGGACAAGTACTGCAAACTCCGGTGATCAGTGTAAATCTCACAGGGAACACCGTACAAATAATGACGCCAGATCTTCAGGGCGTGAACAATAGCTGCTAATTCGAGATCATGAACTGGATAATTCTTCTCATGCACCTTCAACTGTCTAGACGCATAGGCAATCGCCCTACCGTCCTGCATCAATACCGCTCCAAGGCCAATCCTCGAGGCATCACAATAGACAGTGTATGACCCCGAACCTGTAGGCAATACTAATACTGGGGATGTAGTCAAAACTGTCTTGAGCTTCTAAAAGCTCTGCTCACACTCCTCGGTCCACCTGAATGGAGCACCCTTTTGGGTTAGCCTGGTCATAGGTGCTGCAATGGATGAGAATCCCTCCACAAAGCGAAGGTAACACCCCGCCAAAACAAGGAAACTATGGATCTCCGTAGCTGATGACAGTCTAGGCCAACTCTGCACTGCCTCCACCTTCTTCGGATCTACCTTGATCCCATCACAAGACACTATGTGGCCCAAGAATGCCATTGAATCAAGCCAGAATTCACACTTAGAAAATTTTGCATACAACCTCTTCTCCCTTAAAGTTTGAAGCACGGTCTTCAAGTGCTGCTCATGATCTTCTCAAGACCGGGAATATACCAGGATGTCGTCAATAAACACAATGACGAAGGAATCAAGATAAGGCCGGAATACACTGTGCATCAAATGCATAAAGGCTGCTGGGGCATTGGTCAGCCCAAATGATATGACAAAAAACTCATAGTGACCATATCTGGTCCTGAAAGCAGTCTTCGGGATATCCGACTTCCGAATCTTCAACTGATGATAGTCAGAATGCAAGTCAATCTTGGAAAACACCCTGTCACCCTGTAACTGATCAAATAAGTCATCAATACGAGGCAAAGGATACCTATTCTTCACTGTAACCTTGTTCAACTGCCGATAATCAATACACATACGCATAGAACCATCCTTCTTCTTCACAAATAAGACCGGAGCACTCCAAGGTGATACACTGGCCTGATGAATCCCTTATTAAGCAATTCCTGCAACTGCTCCTTCAACTCTTTTAATTCAGGAGGAGCCATACGATATGGAGGAATAGAGATGGGCTGAGTGCTTGGCAATAAATCAATGCCAAAATCAATATCTCTGTCGGGTGGCATGCCCGGAAGATCAGTTGGAAACACATCTGGGAAGTCTCTCACTACTGGAACTAACTCAACTATAGGGGTATCAATACTGACATCTCTCACATAGGCGAAATATGCATCACACCCCTTCTCAACCATTCGCTGAGCCTTAAGAAATAAAATGACCCTGCGGGGAGTATACTCTAAGGTACCTCTCCACTCTAATCTCGGCAAACCTGGCATAACCAGTGTCACGGTCTTAGCGTGACAATCAAGAATAGCATAATGGGGCGACAACCAGTCCATGCCCAAGATAACATCAAAATCTATCATACTGAAAAATAACAAATCAGCTCTGGTCTCAAAACCACTAAGAGCAATCAAACATGACCGATATACGCGGTCCAAAATGAGAGAATCTCCCACAGGATTAGATACATAAACAGGGGAACTCAATGAATCCCGAGATATCCCTAAATATAGGGAAAAATAAGAAGACACATATGAATACGTAGAGCCTGGGTCAAATAATACCGATGCATCCCTATGACAGACGGGGACGATACCTGTGATAACTGAATCTGAAGCAACGGCCTCCGAACGGGCTGGAAGGGCATAGTACCTGGCCTGGCCTCCCCCTCTAGGGCGACCTCGACCTCCCCAACCTCCACCTCGAGCTGGCTGAGGAGGTGGTGTAGCAGCTGGTGCTGGAAGAATGGCCGGAGGACCCGGTGGAGCATGTGGAGGCTGATAAGTCTGTGGAGGTGCACCCCTCCTGGATCTGGGGCAATCTCTAACTAGGTGACGAGTGTCACCATACTCAAAACAACCTCTTGGAGGACGCGATGGCTGAGACTGACTAGGACCTGACCTGTTGGACTGGCCGGTAATAGCACCTCGAGTAGGAGGCATACTGGTTACTGGCGGTGCATAATAGGGCTTCTGATGTCTAGGAGGAGCTGGGACACCGCTGGCTGCTGGAAGAGCTGAATGAATAGGGCGACTCACAAAACCCCTACCATAGCGTGTTGCTAGTGCACGAGCTTCTGAATAATGACCAGTCTCTCGAGACCTCTTGGCCTCTCTCTTCTCTCGATCACGGGCGAACATACCCTCCTCTCTCCTGGAAATGTTCACTGCCTGCTGATAAGTGATGTCCATCTCCAACTCCCTGGCCATACTGGTCCGAATACTGGGGTGGAGTCCCTCAATGAAGTGACGAACCCTCTCTCTGACTGTAGCAACCAGAGCCAGTGCATGGCGAGCTAACCCACTGAAACGGACTGCATACTCCGAAACAGTCATAGAACCCTGAAGCAACTGCTCGAACTCTGCACGCCAAGCATCCCTGAGGCTTTGAGGAACATACTCACGCAAGAACGTCTCTGAAAAGTGAATCCAAGTGAGTGAGGTTGCCTCGTCTGGACTACTCAGCTCATAGGCACGCCACCACTGATATGCTGCTCCCCTCAGCTGGAAAGTGGTGAAAGGAACCCCACTCGTCTCCACAATGCCCATAGTGCGGAGAATACGGTGACACTCCTCAAGAAAACCCAGAGCATCATCTAAAGCTAGTCCGCTGAAAGTAGGTGGGTGGTACTTCTTGTACCTCTCAAGTCTGAGTTGCTCTGCCTCAGAAGCAGCTACCCTGATCTCATGCTGAATCGGAGCCACTGGGGGCATAGGAATATACTATGGGGCCTGATCAAGCTAGACCCTCTGCTCAGGGGTGCGGGCTGCAGGAGCCTGTGTCCCTCCCCCGGCCTGAGATGTAGCGGGAGCTATCGGAAATAGTCCAGCCTAAGCCAGAGTGCTGAACATGCTCAAGAACTGAGCTAAAGTCTCCTAGATGGCTGGAGTAGCAACTGGGATCTCCGGCGCTGGCCCTCCAGCTGGAGCTGCTAGAGGATCCTCTGACGCAGCTCTCGCAGGTGCTCGAACTGCACCACGTGGTCGTCCTCTACCCTGACCCCGGCCTCTGGTGGCTCTGGCAGGGGGCTCGAGTGCCTGATCATCGGTCCTCCCATTGCGGGTCCTCACTATCTGTGAGAAAGAATAGAATAGAATATTAGAATTTTTGGTGTCAATAACTCGCACGACAAGGAAATCAAAGAAATATGATTGTTCTTAACAGTTACATAGCCTCCCAAAGATAAGTACGGACGTCTCCGCACCGATCCGCGAGACTCTAATAAACCGGCTTGTGACTCGCGACTCCTACGAACGTAGTGCTCTGATACCAACTTGTCACGACCCAAATTAACCCTCCGTAAGGTGTCGTGATGGCACCTAGTCTTTACGACTAGGTAAGCCTAACATTTGTGGAAAATATAAAGAAAACGCAACCTTTTTTATAAGATAAACAGTATATTTTAAATAGCCAAGAGTAGTACCACTCGGCATACACAAAATAATTTCCCAAGACCCAGAATATCACTAAGTCACAAGCTGCTATAATCTATGTAGCTCTATAAAAAAAGTCTGAAAATAATAAGGAAAGTCTCTAGATTGGGGGAGTAGAAGGGGACTACGAAGATCTGCGGACGCAAGCAGAGTTACCTTGAAGTCTCCTAGAATCAGCAGCACGTACTAACCCCGAGGCTGATAGCTCGCACCTAGAACTGCACACAAAAAACATGTGCGGGAAAGGACATGAGTACACCATAATTGGTACCCAGTAAGTGCCAAGCCTAACCTCGGTCGAGTATTGACGAGGTCAGGTCAAGACCCTACCAGAGTAAATATAATAAATTAAACAGTAAAAGATATAAGTAGAATTTACGGTAACACAGTTAAAGAAATTCTCAAAAATTTAACAGTTAAGGGAGCCCTCGGCTCAAAACAAGGTAAACACAGTGGGAAATCTCTCGGGATACCGTCCCATAGTTTCAAATGAATATGCAGTACAGGGGGTTCTCTCGGAATACGTATGCAGTCCCAAAGTAAATATGTAGTGCAGGGGGATCTCCCGGAATACGTCCGTAGTCCCAAAGTAAATATGCAGTACAGGGGAATCTTCCGGAATACGTCCGAAGCCCCAATTTAAATATGCAGTACAGGGGGATCTCTCGGAATACATCCGTAGTCCCAATTTAAATATGCAATGCATGATGAAATGGCAGGTATGGCATCGAGTTATACAGTTTATACTGGACACAGATAAGGAAAATAAGGACTTAACTAAACATGACGCACAGAATGTCAATTAGGCAGTTAAAACACGTAAGCATACTTTTCTAGTAAACTACACAATTAAACATATTAGTACAATTAATAAGAGAAGAAATTTATGATTTAAAAAGGTTAAACATGATTTTTGCAATAATAGCCCATGTACGTACTCGTCACCTCACGTACACGGCGCCCACACACCAAATAATATCAAGATATCTTAAGGGGAAAGTCCCCAACACAAGGTTAGGCAAGCCACTTACCTCGAACCGCTCAAATCAACTTGATATCACGTTCTTGCCACGAGTATCTGACTCCAAATGGCCCGAATCTATTCAAAATAGTACAATACCATCAATATGCACTAATGGAAAGAATCCCACAAGCAAAACTACAAAATTAGGCCAAAACCCGAAATTGGCTCAAACCCGGCCCCCGGGGCCCACGTCTCGAAACCCGACAAAATTCATGAAACTAGAAAGCTCATTCACTCACGAGTCTAACCATATCAAATTTACTAAAATCCGACACCAAATGGTCCTCCAATCCACAATTTAAAACTCCCAAATCCCTAGTCTCCAACTTCAAAATTTCACCTTAAATACACATTAACTAGGTGGGAAAATACATGGCAAGGCAAGATTATTGACCAAAAATAAGCACAAGGAACTTACCTCAAGAAATGCCTCAAACATGCTCTCAAAAAGCGCCCCAACCCGAGTTTGCAAAGCCAAAAATGATAAAAATCGCGAAGCCCTTCGGTTTTAATCACTGCCCAGGTATTTTCGCACCTGCGGAACCTGGGCTCGCACCTGTGGGTGTGCTTATGCGGAAAAATGTGTGCATCTGCCCAAATCACTTACCCCCTCTGCCTTTGCACCTGTGATGAAAGGGCCGCATCTGCGCCCTCGCGCCTGCGGAGTCCCTTCTGCTTCTGCGCATCTTGCGCATGTGCGAATATCGTTGCGCATTTGCGGGCATCACAGATGCGGAAACTTCCTCGCACCTGCAACCCCAGGCCAACTCTCGATTTATCGCATTTGCGCTTCCATTTCCACATGTGCGGCTCGCGCACCTGCGGTCTCTTTTACGCAGGTGCGAAAACACCAGAACCAGCAAAGTTCAGAAATTCCTCTAAGTCCAAGTTTTCACCTGTTAAGCATCCGAAACACACCCGAGGCCCCCGGGACCTCAACCAAACATATCAACCAATCCTAAAACACCTTACAAACTTAGTCGAGCTCTCAAATCCCATCAAACAATACAAAAATCACGAATCACCCTCTAATTCAATTTTAAAGAACTTGAAACTTCAAAATTCTACAACCGATATCGAAACCTATCAAATCACGGCCGATTGACCTCGAATTTTGCGCACAAGTCATAATCAACATTACGAACCTACAGCCACTTTCGGAATTCCATTCCGAGCTCGATATCAAAATTTTCACTATCGGCCGAAATCGCCGAAAAACTAGCTTCCGCCAATTCAAGCCTAAATCTGCTACAGACCCCCAAAACATATTTCGGACGTGCTCCTAACCCCAAAATCACTCAACGGAGCTAACAGAGTTGACAGAATTCCATTCCAGATCCATTTTCTCACAGTTCTGACTACGGTCCAAATCCTAAGGCTTAAGCTCTCATTTGGGGACTAAGTGTCCCAAAACACTCCGAAACTCAAAACCAATCATCCCGGCAAGTCACAATAGCAGAAAAACATTTGGGGAAAGCAGTTAATAAGGGACCAGTGCTATTACTCTTAAAACGACCGGCCGGGTCGTTACAATAAACCTTGGGCTTAACTTGCCCTTCTTCCCGAATCTCATAATTCCCTTCATCGGCGAAACCTTCAAGAGAACGTTTTCACCTACCATAAATGATAAATCACGCGCTTTCTGATCCGCATAAGTCTTCTGTCTGGACTGCGCTGTATGAAGTCGCTCATGAATCAACTTTACCTTTTCCAAGGCATCTCTTACCAAATCAGTACCATATAACTGAGCCTCACCGGGCTCAAACCATCCAATAGGTGAACGACATAGACGGCCATAAACAGCCTCAAATGGAGCCATCTCGATGCTGGATTGGTAACTGTTATTATAAGCAAACTCAGCCAAAGGCAGGGACCTCTAAAGTCAATCACACATGCCCTGAGCATATCCCCTAAAATCTGAACTGTCCGCTCTGACTGTCCGTCGGTCTGCGGATGAATGGCTATGCTGAGCTCTACACGGGTCCCTAATTCACTCTGTACTGCTCTCCAAAAATATGAAGTAAACTAAGGGCCTCTATCTGATATGATGGAAATTGGCACACCGTGCAACCGAACTATCTCCTGAATATAAATCTGGGCCAACCTCTCTGAAGTATACGTAGTCACAACAGGAATAAAATGTGCCGACTTGGTGAACCCATCAACGATCACCCAAACTGCATCAAACTTCCTCAAGGTCCGCGACAACCTAACTACAAAGTCCATAGTGACGCATTCCCATTTCCATTCCGATATAGTCATCTGCTGAAGTAGGCCACCTGGCCTCTGATGCTCATATTTAACTTGCTGGCAATTTAGACACCTAGCTACATACTCAACTATGTCCTTTTTCATTCATCGCCACCAATAATGCTGCCTCAAGTCACGATACATCTTCGTAGCACCTAGATGAATAGAGTACCGAGAACTATGTGCCTCCTCCAGGATCTTTTTCCTCAGTTCATCCATTTTAGGAACACAGAGACGATCCTGGAGTCGCAAAACACCATCCGCACTAATAGTAACTTCCTTGTCACCACCTCGTAGTACCCTTTCTCGAAGAACCATTAAGTGTGGGTCATCATACTAGCGAGCCCTGATCTGCTCAAATAGTGAAGATTGAGCTACGACACATGAAAGAACTCGGCTGGGCTCTGAAATATCTAGCCGCACAAGTCTGTTGGCCAAGGATTGGATATCCAAAGCTAATGGCCTCTCTTCTGCTAAAATGAAAGCCAAACTACCCATACTTTCTGCCTTTCTACTCAAGGCATATGCAACTACATTTGCTTTACCTGGATGATATAGGATAGTAATATCATAATCTTTTAGTAATTTTAGCCATCTGTGCTGCCTCAAATTTAGGTCCCTCTGCTTGAACAAATGCTGCAAACTATGATGATCAGTATAAACTTCACAGGACACCCCATAAAGATAATGCCTCCAAATCTTTAGAGCGTGAACAATCGCAACTAACTCCAAATCATGTACTGGATAATTCTTCTCGTGGGGCTTCAACTGATATGCTATAACTCGCCCTTCGTGCATTGATACACAACCCAAACCAATGCGTGAAGCGTCGCAATACACTGTATACATCCCCAAACCGGAAGGTAACACTAACATTGGTGTTGTAGTCAATGGTGTCTTGAGCTTCTGAAAGCTTGACTCACAATCATCGAACCATCGGAACTGAACACCCTTCTAGGTTAATTTGGTCAAAGGTGCTACAATAGATGAAAAACCTTCCACGAATCGACTATTATAACCTGTTAAACCCAGAAAACTCCTGATCTCAGTCGCTAAAGTGGGACGATGCCAATTCTGAACTGCCTCAATCTTTTTGGGATCAACCTTAATACCATCACCCGATACAATATGCCCCAAAAATGCTACAGACTCTAGCCAAAACTCACATTTGGAGAACTTAGCATATAGCTTTTGTTCCCGCAATGTCTGAAGCACTACTCTCATATGTTGCTCGTGCTCCTCCTTACTGTGCGAGTAGATCAAAATGTCATCAATGAAGACAATGACAAATGAATCAATATATGGCCTGAATACCCTGTTCATCAACTCCATAAACACTACAGGGGCATTAGTTAAACAGAAAGACATTACCAGAAACTCATAATGACCATATCTAGTACGAAAAGCAGTTTTCGGAACATCCGAATCTCAAATCTTCAACTGATAATACCCCGAACTCAAGTCGATCTTAGAGAACACCCTAGCACCCTGCAACTGGTCAAATAGATCATCAATACGCGACAACGAGTAGTTGTTCTTAATAGTGACTTTGTTCAATTGGCGATAATCAATACACATCCACATTGTTCCATCCTTATTTTTCACAAATAATACCGGTGCACCCCAAGGCGATACACTCGGTCTGACGAACCCTTTGGCTAGTAACTCTTCAAGTTGTTCTTTGAATTCTTTCAATTATTTTGGAGCCATGCGATATGGTGGGATAGATATAGGCTGGGTATCTGGAGCCAAGTCAATACAAAAATCATTATCACGATCAGGTGGCATACCTGGAAGATCTGAAGGAAATACATCGGAGAACTCCCGAACTACTGGCACTGAATCAATAGCCGGAGTCTCTGTAGTAGTATCCCGAACATAGGCTAGATAAGCCAAACAACCCTTCTCAACCATGTGTTGAGCCTTTATAAAAGAAATAACCCGATTAAATGAACTAACCGACGAACCCTTCCACTCCAGCCTAGGCAAAGATGGAATACCCTAGGTAACAGTTTTGGCATGATAATCTAGAATAGCATGATATGGAGATAACCAGTCCATACCCAGAATAATTTCAAAATCGATCATCTCGAGCAATAAGAGATCTGCTCTAGTTTCATAACCACAGAATGTAATAATACAAGACTGGTAGATCCGGTTCACAATAACATAATCGCCTACAGGAGTGGACACATAAACACGAGTACTTAAGGACACACGAGAAACACCCAGGAATGGAGCAAATAAAGATGACACATATGAATACGTGGATCCAAGATCAAATAATATTGAGGCATCTTTTCTACAAACAGAAATAATACCTGCAATCACAGCATCTGAGGCCTCTGCATCTGGTCTAGCCGGAAAAGCATAGAACCGAGCTGGAGCGCCAATTGGCTGGCCTCTGCCTGGCTGACCTTCATCTCTAGGACGGCCCCTACCCATCTGTCCTCCGCCTCTTGGTAATCGGACTACTGGTGGAGCAACTGGTCCGGTAAGCATAGGTTGCTGACCCTGCTATACTGGTCTACCCCAAAGCTTGGGGCAAAACCTCTGCATGTGACTGGGATCCCAGCACTCATAACAACTCTTCGGTGCGATGGGCTGTTGACTAAGAGTCTGGCCCTGGGGACCTGAATACCCACTAGGAGGACCCTGAATAGCTGGTGGACGGTAGGAACTCTCTGGTATAGCACTGAGATAAGGTCACACTAGAGCACCTAGAGGAGGTAGTGGTACTGGAAATGGGGGTCTGTTGGACTGCCCCCTCACGAACTGACCTCTGCCCCCAGATGGAGAACCTCTGAACGCTCCAGAGTACCTGAACCACTTATCTCTCATAATCTGCTCTCGGCTCCGCTGACGCACACCCTCAATCCTCCGGGCTATCTCCATAACTCGCTCATAAGAAGTACCCATCTTAACCTCTTGAGCCATAGTGGCCTGAATACCAGTATGTAAACCGGCTACAAACCTCTGCACTCTCTCCGCCTTAGTAGGGAATATCATAAGTGCATGGCGAGATAATTCAGAAAACCTTGCCTCATAATCAATCACTGACATCTGACCATGCTGGAGCTGCTCAAACTAAAATCGCAACTCTTCCCTCTGGGAGGGTGGAATATACATGTCCAGGAAGATACGAGTGAACCTGTCCCAAGTCATGGGAGGAGAATCTGTTGGTCTGCCAAGAACATAAGACTGCCACCATCTACGAGCTCTGCCCTCTAGCTGAAAAGTAGCAAAGTCTACCCCATGAGACTCCAATATCCTCATGTTGTACAGTCTATCCTTGCACTGATCAATGAAGTCCTATGGATCCTCATGTCGCTCACTCCCAAAGACAGGAGGATGTAGTCTAGTCCATCTGTCCAATAATTTCTGAGGATCGGCGGCTACAGCTGGCCTGGGCTTAGGTGTAGCTGCTGCCACTAGTTGGGCTCCTCCCACGGGTAGTGCACCCTGGGTTTGATATACAGCAACTCCCTATCCATGAGCCTGCGGGTCGGGGTCTGTTCTCCCCTGCCCGCCTGAGATGTGGCTGGGTCTGTCGGAAATAAACCGGCCTGAGTCATATTGTCCATGAATCGCAGCATACGACCCATAACATCATGAAATCCCGGTGCAGATGTGAAATCCACCGGAGCTGGATCTGCCACAGGCACCTCACCCTGCTCCTCAATAATGGGATTCTCTACTGGACACACTGGCGGCATAACTAGAACAGTCCTGGGACGTCCTCGCCCTCTACTACGAACTAGAGCCCTCCCTCGGCCTCGACCTCTGCCTCGGCCTCTAGCAACTGGGGGAGTAGCTCATCCCTGGTCTGGAACTTCATTCGAGTGCGTTCTCACCATCTGTGAGAGAATAAGAGAAGAATATTTAGTACTACATTAATTGCACGATGGAATATGAAGAAAGGAAATTTCCTAACACCCTATAGCCTCTCGAAGATAAGTACAAACGTCTCCGTACCGATCCGCAAGACTCTATTAGGTCTGCTCATAACTTGTGAGACCTACGTGAACCTAATGCTCTGATACCATGTTGTCACTACCCAATTTCACCTATAGGTCGTGATGGCGCCCAACACTACAGCTAGGCAAGCCAACTTAATAAATTAAGCATATACTGATAAAATTTAAAACCAAAAAAATAATAAAACCCAAATTCTACCAATGTGTGTGCCAAGACCTGGTGTCACAAGTGTATGAGCATCTATTAGATTATACAAAACTTCAAATACTGTCTGAAATAAAAATAGACAGAATGAAAAAACAAGGAGAGACACTAGTAGCTGCAGAACAGCTCAGAAAGTGCTGCTCACCACTATGCCCCTAGATAACGTGGGTGTAAGACGATAGGTCCCCCACTAGTACTTGCCTCAGGTCCTGCACAAAAAAAATGTGCAGCAAGTGCAGTATGAGTACGAAAACAACGTGTACCCAGTAAGTATCAAGCCTAATCTCGAAGTGGTAGAGACGAGATGGCCGACTTTAACACTCACTATGGGTCAATAATAATAATTTAAAATACAACTAGGATATTTAAATCGGCATGATTTATAGAATTTAAAATAATTTATTTAATCAGTGGAAATAATAAAATTTCTTCAATTCAAATAATTTCCAATTTATCAATTAAATATCATTTACAGGAATAACAATTAATTCTTTAACAAGCAAGAATAATAATTCATTAAATTCCAAAGATTTTTCTAATTTATTAATTAGCTTCGCAAGCTGAAATAAGCTATTAAAGTATCGTGTAATTATTATTATTATTAAGCACGATTTCTGTCGAGGACGTACGGCCCGATCCAGAGTGTCGTGTACACTGTCGAGGGACTGCGATGCGATCCATAGATGCATCTATCTTGCCGAGGCGTTCGGCCCGCTCCACAAGAATAATTTCTTTTAACAATTAATTAATTTAAATAGAAAATCAAGCATATGAGATTTTCATCCTTTAATATCTTTATCTAACAATTCACAATATATTCATATATATCAAATAATATTAATTAAATAATGAATACAATTTATACAAGTAATTCATGCTTTGAGTCCTAAACTATCCGGACTTTAGCATTAATAGTAGCTACGCACGGACTCTCGTCACCTCGTGCATACGTAGCCCCTACAATTAGCAACAATTATTTAATTTTAATCACCTATGAGGTAATTTCCCCCTCAGAAGATTAGACAAGAGACTTTCCTCGTTTTGCTCCAATTTAATCCACTAGAAGGCCTTTTCCACGATTATCCAACTCTGTCTGGCTCGAATCTAGCCAAAATAATTCGATACAATCACTAAAAATTATAGGAATCAATTCTATAAGAAAATACTACATTTTCAATAAAAATTCTAAAATTAATTAAAACTTCGTCCGTGGGACCCACATCTCGGAATCCGGCGAAAGGTACGAAATATGAACACCCACTCAACCACGATTCTACCCATACCAAAATCACTAAATTCTGATAACAATTCGGCCCTCAAATCCTCAAATCTATCCAAGAGGGTTTTCAAACTTTTCCAACTCAATTCACCAATTAAATGATAAAAATAGTGATGGATTCGGGTATTTTAACCAATATTGAGTTAAAAACACTTACCCCATTGTTTTCTCTGAAAATCTCCCAAAAATTGCCTAAATCCGAGCTCTAAATCGTTAAAAATGGAAAAATGGTACGAAGTCCCATTTTCAGAACTTAAACTCTCTGCCCAGTGATTTCTTCTACACGATCGCGAACTTCCTCACGTGATCGCTTAGCACAAATTTTACTGCCCAAACATTAACCCTACGCGATCGCGAAGCACAGTCTCCGCAAGCCTGTGATCGCGAGCCTCCTCACGCGATCGCGAAACATTAAGCGCATGGTCAGCTTCAGCTTCGTTTACTCTTCGCGAACGCAGCCTTAGCCACGCGTTCGCATAGTACAACTGAATCCAACCTACGCAATCACGGACATGCCCACGCGATCGCATAGAACAAATTCTCAGCTGCCAAATGAAGTCTACGCTATCGCAACCCCATTCACGCGATCGCGTAGAACAAATCCACCTCTGCCTAACTTACTCTACGCGATCACAGACCAACTTGCGCGATCGCGTATAAGGAAATCAGAAGAAAAATACCAGCAGTTATCAGCAGTGTTTCAAAGTCCAAAAGTGATCCGTTAGTCATACGAAACTCACCCGAGCCCCTCGGGAACTCGACCAATTATACCAACAAGTCCCAAAATATCATACGAACTTAGTCGAACCCTCAAATCACACCAAACAACCCTAAAACCATGAATCATCCCACAATTCAAGCTTAATGAAACTTAAGATTTCCCACTTCTACATTAGGTACCGAAACCTGTCAAATCAAATCCGATTGACATTAAATTTTGCACACAAGTCATAAATGACATAATGGAGCTATGAAAATTTTCAGATCTGGATTCCGACTCCGATATCAAAAAGTCAACTCCCCGGTCAAACTTCTAAACTTAAATTCTTATTTTAGCCATTTCAAGCCTAATTTAACTACGGACTTCCAAATAAAATTCCGAACACGCTCCTAAGTCCAAAATCACCATACGAAGCTGTTGGAATTGTCAAAATTCTATTCCAGGGTCGTTTTCTCAAAATATTGACCGAAGTCAAACTTAGCACTTTAAGGCCAACTTAAGGAACCAAGTGTTCCGGTTTCAACCAAACACTTTCAAATCCCGAACCAACCATCCCCGCAAGTCATAAATTATTAAAAGCACATACGGGAAGTTTTATTTTAGGAAACGAGGTTCTAAAAGTTAAAATGACCGGTTGGGTCATTACATTTAAAGCTTAAGTTAAAATAGTGACGGAATGTCGTCTTATATGTAAACGACCTCGAAATTTAATTATGATGATTACAATAGCTCTGTATGGTGATTTTGGACTTAGGAACATGTCCAGAAAATTATTTGGAGGTCCGTAGTGGAATTAGGCTTGAAATGCCGAAAGATGAAATTTTGGGAAGTTTGACCGGGGGGTTGACTTTTTGATATCAAGGTCGAAATTTGATTCTGGAAATTTAAATAGCTCCGTAATGTGAAATGTGATTTGTGTGCAAAATTTGTGGTAAGTTGCACATGATTTGATAGGTTTCGGCGTCGTTTGTAGAATTTGGAAATTTGGAAACGTATTAGGCTTGAATCCGTGTGTAGTTCATATTTTTGAGGTTGTTAGGTATGATTTGAGGCATCGAGTAGGTCCGTGTTATGTTATGGGACTTGTTGATATAGTTGGTTGAGGTCTCGGGGGCCTCGGGTGAGTTTCAGATGGTTAATAGATTGATTTTTGAATTTGGAAGACTGCTGGAACTGAAGCCTTCTGGTGTAATCGCACTTGCGGAAAAGTGGTCGCAGGTGTGAGCTTGCAAGTGCGAGCAGGGGTGCACTGAAGTGAGGCGTGCAGGTGCGGAAGGAGCTTCGCAGTTGCGCAATCGCACCTGCGCGAGAAGGAGCACAAATGCGGGCATAGGGCTGTGAGGCATTGGTCGTAGGTGCGAGGGAAATTTCCGCACCTGCATGAGCGCAAATGCAGACGGATGTGTGCAGAAGCAAAAACTAGACAGGCAAGTGGAGTCCGCAAATGCGACATTTTGCTCGCACAAGCGAAGGCGCAGGTGCGCAAATCTTGGCCGCAGATGCGAAAATCGCTGGAGCAGAACCTTAAATTCGAGGGTTCGACATTTTCACACATTTTTTGGATTTTGGAGCTCGGTTTGGGCGATTTTGGAGAGGAAACTTTCCACACAACTTAGGGTAAGTGTTCTTAACTCCCTTGTGATTATATTCCATGTATTAATCTTCATTTTTGGTGTAAGATTATTGAATCTTCAAGTGAAATAGAAGGAAATTTCTATAATGTCACAAAACGAATTTATCAAGTTTGAATACCAATTTGAAGTTAGATTTGAGTGAAATTAGTATGGTTGAACTTGTAATTGGATGGGTTGTCATATTTTGTAAGTTTTGTCAGATTTTGAGACGTGGTCCCCACAAGTGATATTTGGGGCGTAACTTCGGATTTTGTGGAAAATATTAGCGTTTTGATATGAAATTAATTCCTATAAGTTGTGTGGACTGAATCAAATTAATTGTGGTAGATTCGAGCCGTTCGGGAATTGATAAGCGCATAATGGGATTTCTAGAGCTTTGTTTAGCTTGCATGACATTGGATTCGGCTTATTAGAGGTAAGTAACTCTTCTAATCTTGGAGTTGAGGGTATGAACCCTGAATATATGTATTTCGTAAATTGTTGGGAGGTGACGCACATGCTAGGTGATGGGCGTGTAGGTGTGCACTATAGAAATTGTGGCATAATTGTTTCTGTGGAAATTTTGTAGTTAAATGATCTTGGCATTTTCCATGCATTTTTTGAGTTAAAGAAATTAAGCTGAAAAGCATATTAAAAGTCATGTTGAGGCTATGTGCCAGTATTATTGGGACCCACAGAGGTCATATTAATGTGAATTATTTGTTTTAAATTAAAATTTCATACTCAGTCCTATTCATTTCATTGCATATCATATCTGAGTCTCTGTTATTATTTATTGATACATCATATCATCATTTTTGGGCTATTTTTCATGACATTGTGAGCCCGAGAGACTGGAGAGATTGGTGATTGAGTGAGGTCGAGGGCCTGATTGTGAGGATGAGTGTGGATCGGGGCTGCCCGCCCGCAGCATACTTTATTATTATAGCACGTGAGTTGTCCGTGCAGCACGTGAGTTGTCAGTGAAGATTATAGCGCTTGGGCTGAAGGAGCCCCTCCAGAGTCTGTACACACCCCCAGTGAGCGCAGGTACCTATTGAGTGCGAGTTCCAAGTGCCGAGTGTCGAGTGCTGAGTGACTGGGAGGCAATAGTGATTGTGAGGTATGCCCGAGTGGCAAGAGTGATTATGAGGTATGCCCGAGTGGCACGAGTGACTGTGAGGTTTGCCCGAGGGGATGTATATGAGTGATGTTCTGCCCGAGGGGCTGTTTATGATTTTATCACTGAGTTGCATCGCATTGGCATGCACACATGACATACATGCATAGAGATGTATATTTCCTCATGTTGTACAACATCACTTCATTCATGATTTCTCACACATTTTGACAGATGAGCATAGTGATGCATTTGTTTTACACGGGTTATCCGGAAGGAAAATGAAACATCTCATTTATTATTGAAAAGAGTTTTGGAGAAATTATTGTTTTTTTTACTATTCATATTTTTTTTGTCAACTTCGGCAAACGATTTGGGTTTTCACTGATATATTTTAAAGGAAGAACTATTATTTTTTTGAAATCATGATTTGGCTGAGCATTTTATCTGTGAGTTACTTCTAGTATTATTTGCTTTATGTTTTTATGGACTGTTGTGGACTATTGGTTTTGGACCCGACCTTGGTGAAAGCTCGTCACTACTTTCAACCTATGGCTAGGTTTGTTACTTACTCAGTACATGGGGTCGATTGTACTGATACTACACTTCTGCACATTGCGTGCAGATGTTGACTGTTGTTGTTGCTGTGCTCGATGGTTGCGAGACTTGAAGATGTACCTACGTTCCTGTTGTAGCTGCCTCTTGTTCAGGGTAGCCTTAGATTTATAAAAGCTCTATTTATGTATTATTCAAACAGACTATGTATTTATTTCATTTCTGCTTTGTATACTCTATTCTTAGAAGCTCATGATTTGCACTACCCGTTCTTGGGGATTGTATAAGATTAAGAACTTTATTCACTTAAATTGCTTTAATAATTATTATTGGAATTGGATATTTGGTATGATGTAACTGCGGAATGTGTTAAGACGATTTGGATGTGACGAGAAGTGTTTCCTTGAAATATAAAGGAAGTCCATTGGGTGCTTGATTTTCATTTTGATGTGATGTTCAATTTTCATTTTGATGTGATGTTCAATATTGAGTGTTAATGTTTTGAAGGATCTTTCACGGTTGTTAAATTTTGGGACCAATTTAAATTCTCATGTCTGGTTAGTGAGTTTGGACTCAGATAGACTAAGTGATTGCATAGTAATTGTGGTTGTGAAAAGATATAACAAGATGCCAATTTGAGGTTAAGTAGGTGGGTTATTCCCTGCGGAGTAATCTATATAGGTGTATTCCTTATGATGTAAGTGGAGGGTTTCTTTTCTGCCAGTGGGGCGCATGTGTGGAGGTTTGAATTCGAATTTGGCTGAGAAAGTCGACTTGAGTATCTAGAGAATGATTGCGATCTTAGCGGATGATTTGGGGTATTTTTTATTGTTGGCATTGCATGAGTTTGAGAAGAAGCTTCGTTGAACTGACTGTGGCATTATGATAGTAATAGAGTATTGGTATTGTGAATTATGGAATATTTTAATCTATGGCTTTGAGCCAAGTGGGGGAGCCTGGTGTAACGACCCGACTAGTCATTTTGAAAATCTTCACTTCTCTCAATGTTTTGAGGGCTCGAGTATCTCCGCAAAATGTATTATGACTTGCATAAACTGTCGGTGTTGGTTTTCAAGTTATTCGGAATTGATTTAGAAGAATGAACTTTAAAATTTAAGCTCTAAGTTGGAAAAGCTAACCAAGTTTGAATTTTTAGCATTTGACCTCGGAATGGAGTTCCTTCAGTTTCGATAGCTCCATTGGGTGATTTTGGACTTAGGAGCACGTCCGGATTGTAATTTGAAGGTCCGTAGTCGAATTAGTCTTGAATTGGCGAAAGTTGGATTTTTGAGAAGTTTGACCGGGAATGGACTTTTTGATATCAGGGTTAGATTCCAATTCTGAAAGTTAGAATAGGTTCGTAATGGCAAATGTGACTTGTGTGAAAAATTTGAGGTCAACCGGAAGTGATTTGAGGGGTTTCGACATCGGTTGTAGAAGTTGAAGTTTCAAAGGTCATTGATTTCGACTTGAGGTGTGATTCATCATTTTGAAGTTATTATACGTGATTTGAAGCTTCGAGTAGGTTCATTTCGTCAAATGGAAATTGTTTACAAAATTTAGCGCCATTCGGAGTTGATTTGATATGGTTCGGACGCTCGGTTGCGATTCAAGAAGTTCTTGAAGTTTAATTAATCTTTATGCATTTTGGCGTCCGATTCATTGTTTTAGAAGTTATTTTGATAATTTGAGCGCGCGAGCAAGTTCGTGTTGTGTTTCTAGACCTGGGTGCATGATTGGTTTGCAGCCCCGAGGGCTCGGGTGAGTTTCGGATTAGTTTCAGATTGATTCTTCATAAATTTTGATTGCTGGTACTGGTATCATCGCATTTGCGAAGTCTGGGTTGCTGGGGAGAGTTCGCATTTGCGAAGAACTCTGCCGCATTTGCGAAATTTCTGCCTTCGCATTTGAGAAGTATAGGGTCGTAATTGTGACCAAAGTAGGAGGCCCTCCAGTTCGCATTTACGATACATTGTTCGCATTTGCGAGGGTCGCATTTGCGAACCCCCTGTCACAAATGCGATGTTTGCAACCTGTTAAGTGCTGAGAATTCCGAGACCTAGCTTCATTTGGGTATATTTTGAACCCTAGGTCCGAGAATAGGCAATTTTGTGATGGGATTTTCATACCAAATTATTGGGTAAGTACCTTTAATCATTTCCCAACTACATTTCATGATTATATATATGATTTAACATCCAATTAATGAGAATCTAAAGAAAAATTTGGGGAAAATTGTAAAATCTTTCAAAAATGCAAAATGATGATTTGAAGGACAAATTGGTATCGGAACTTGATAATTTTAGTATGGTTGAATTCGTACCGGAATGGGTGTTTAGGTTTTATAAATTTTATCGGGTTCCGAGGTGCGGGCTCAGGGAGTTGACTTTTATTGACTTTTTAGAATTTTAATAAAAATCACACCTTTATTAATTGAAGTTGTTTTCCCTTACATTGTGTGATGTGTTTAAGTCGTCTTTGACTAGATTGAACCGAGCGGAGGTGAATTGGTAAAGGAAAAGCTAAATTGAGTATTGAATTAGCCGAATTGAGGTAAGTGTTTTGCCTAACTTTGTTGAGGGAAGTTTTTCTACTATTCGACATTGTTTTCTACATGTGGGGGTGATACATATATGAGGTTACGAGCATATATGTATGTGCCAGGGTAACCATGCTCGGGGGAAAAATATGTTATAAACTGTGTCTTGCAGAATCACGTGATCTTCTTGCCTCATGCCTTACTTGGCTCCTAGATACTAAGAACATAGTATTAAATGTTAGAAACTAAGACATAGCTTATTATAACTTGATCAAATTTGATGAAAATTCTGAGAATACATTGGTGTGTTTAATTCGGTCATCAATATGCATAATCATTAATACATTGCTACGGCCGATATTCTTGAGATACTAGATTCTGTACTTGTGTTGTAGATCATTTGTGAAATTTGCGAGAATACTTGAATAAAAAGGTTCTTGTGGGTTTATTGAACTATTGTTGGCTTGGAAAGTTGTGATTGGGATTCATTTGAAATATTCATTTAAACACTCCCCTTGACGTTATTTATGCTTCATGCCTTGTTTTGTCATTGATATACATATGCTTGGTAAGGAAGAGTGTAAAGCACGAAGGGTGATGCCGTGCCTTTGTTTACGCATTATCATGTGAGGGAGAGTGTAAAGCACAAAGGGTGATGCTGTTCCATATTATTGAGAGTAAAAGCACGAAGGGTGATGCCGTGCCATATCATTGCGAGTAAAAGTACGAAGGGTGATGCTGCGCCATGTTATGTGAGTAAAAGCACGAAGGGTGATGCCGTGCCATTGTATTGATATTATTACGCTTTCATGTTATGGTGAGTTCATGGCACGAAGGGTGTATCTGTGCAAGTGAGGACGAGAGACATGCATTATGTCGTGATATCTCTTTCTTGCAGATATTTTTATGTCTTTACCTAGAGTTGTTGTTATCGTGTTCATGGTTCTTATGTGATATGTTGTTACTGTTCTGTCTTATCCTCTATCACCTTTGTTGTCGTGTTACTATGCTTTCTATTTACTTAAACTTGCCAATATCATGCTTACTTCATGATGTTATGATTGCATCCATGTCATCTGTTTTGTTGCACTTAAGTGTAGGTCTTCTTCCATACTAGTCAATCATGTCCCTACTTGCTAATTTATAAAGATCATGTGTTCACTTCCTTATTTGCCATATCTATTTTCATGCCTTCACCTTGCTAGTTAGTCGAAGTTACATCCCGTTTTCCTAATCGTTGTTATTACCTTTATGTTTTCTGTTCAGTCTGTTACTGATGTTCTCATGTACATTCTCATTCTCTATAGCTAGTTGCGTATTTCCTACACTATTATTTATATTATCGACATTTCTGTCATTTGGTTGGTACTGTTTTACCCATAATTGGTGAGGATGAGATAAATGCACAAAGGGTGTTGTCGTGCCGTTGGATTTGATTTCTTGAATATATTTCTCACATTATGAAAGTTTTGAGGTGACTGTTGTGATTTATTGGCTTTCTCTCTAAGGAAAGGATTGGGTGAGATATTGATACCTGTTGAATTGTGTTTTCTTCTAGTACTCCTTTATTACTTTGTATATTCGTTTCGTGTGCTCTATTTTGTTATACTGTAGTATAGTTCTATTGTTAGTTTATATTACAGGTTTTATCAGTGAGTATCTTTTAGCCAAAGCCTCGTCACTACTTCGACGAGGTTAGACAAGATACTTACTCAGTACATGGGGTCGGTTGTACTGATACTACACTTATGCACATTGTGTGCAGATGTTGGCTATTGTTGTTGCTGTGCTCGACGATGCCGGAATTGAAGATGTACCTATATTTCTGTTGTAGCTGCCTCTTGTTCATGGTAGCCTTAGATTTATAAAAACTCTGTTTATGTACTTTTCAAACAGAAGATATATTTACTTCATATCAGCTTTATAAATTCTATTCTTAGAAGCTCATGATTCGTACTGCCAGTCCTTGGGGATGTACAAGATTCAAAAAATTCCTTTGTTTAATTGTTTTATTAAGTTAATTGGAAATGGATAATCCTTAATTGGCTTACCTAGCGGGTTGGGTTAGGTACCATCACGACTTGTAGAATTTGGGTCGTGACAGGTGGTATCAGAGCCCTAGGTTCGTAGGTTCTATGAGTCATGAGCAAGTGTCTAGTAGAGTCATGCGGATCTGTTTGATGACGTCCATACCTATCTTCGGGAGGCTACATGGCATTTAGGAAAAAATTCCCTTTCTTCTTTCCTTATCGTGCGGCCTTGTTTCAGCTTGAAATCTATGACTTTAACTCTTCCCAATCGCTCATATGTGATGTTTTGCACTCAGTATTCTCTACGCACCGATGATCGGTGATGCTGCAGATAGATTACGACGGGCTATGGATACTTGATTATTATCGCGATGTGTTCTCTAGCATCAGAAGCAGATGCAGCGTTAAATCTTCTAATCATTCATTTGAGGTATGAGGCGAGTTCATATGTCTGGTTGGTAAGCACAGATTTGGGAAGATTGACTGGTGGCTAGGCTATTGTGATTAAGGTGGGTTCATGGCAAGGTGTCGATTTGAGTATAACCGGTGGGCCATCTCCTACATGATGAGTTTGGATCGTGTGTCTCGTATGAGGTTTCCATTCGGTGGAGTGAATATGTTATCATTTCAGAGCATTTGGGGAAGTTGCTTGACTATTTCAATGATGGGTAAGCGCTTGGCAGAGTCTTCGGGGTGTTCTATGATCGGCATTGCACGAGTTTTGAAGTATTCAGCTAAATAGTCATGCGAAATCGGGGCATGTTGTGAAGATATGATACTTTGGATTACTGATGAGGTGATCTATGGATTCGAACTAACTGGTGGAGTCTGCTAATGGAGATCGGATTATAAGATCATGGGCCGTATCAGTTTCTGGACCGAGAGATTGCTTGGTTATTTCCTTGAATGGGCATATGCTGGTGAAGCACGGGTTGCTTGACGCGTATTAGCTGTGTATTTAAGATCAAAGTAAGATGAGTGGTCATCGGGAAGGTTCTAGTGAGTTCCAGGTCTTATGTAGCCTTTAAGGACTTTTGAATTTGTCTGCGGGCAGACTTTAAATCGGTAGCGAATGGTAATCGTATCTGCGATATTTCCTTGTCAAGAAAGGTCTGCATGTCAATGTTGGAGTGATGCAAGAAATGGCTTCGGGTTCCCAGGAAGTTCCCTCAAGGCGGTCATATCGGATTGAGTTACTTTCGAGTTGGCAGCTTGCGTGACCCGGTTGAGTTAGAGGTGATTGGTTCTGATTACTCGATTATGTGATACTGATTTCCGAAGAATTTATCATGGTTATGACCACGACCGGGGTTGGTGTTTACCACAGGTATAGAAGTTATATTGTGTATGGTAGTGTTCTCCTGGATTGAGTTAAATGAAAGATTCTCGGTTGATGAGGTGTTCAGTTTGCTTATGGTTCAAAGTTGGCTATGAGATTTTTGTAGTGTTGCGAGTTAGCATGTTAGAGGCGATGCGCCGTGTGGGGTTGAAAAGTTGCACGTACAAGGTTGCATATAGTTTCGGAGGGGAGTATATGAGTTCTTGATGACACAGACGATTTCAGGGGTTTAAGGTTTTGCTGGCACCATGTGTTTCCACTGGGGGAGAGTTTGCCTGTTGGCATGTATGATGTGTTTTGTTATGGGTGTTTTTCCGTGAGATGATGGAGTATGAGTCACGTATCAGCCATTTGAGTAGCGGTGTTGAGATTGGGTATGAAGATTCTGGTGTTCGTGAGGTTCAAAGACTGAATGTTCTTGTCGACAGACTATTCCTTGATTGCGAGTTGTGAAGAAATGTAGAGGATTGGATAATTGATGGTAGGTGTTATGGAAAGGTTGCTATAGACTTTTGGAAGGTTTATTACATGTTGGGGATGATCGAAAATTTGTTTGGGAGTTACTTTTGAGCCTAATGAGAATGTGTATTCTGTATCGGATCTGATTTGTTTGTTTTTGCATAGTTGTTATCACATGTATATCATCGAGAGGAATGGATTTTATTCGCGCCTTGGTTTATGCTATATGTTTCTCTCTTATACTACGACGGGTTGTGAGGGTTACATGATTCTTCGCGCGCATATTGTGATTCAGTTTAGGCCTCATGGCATTATGGGCGAGATGGCCTTTGTGATGTTGATTTGCTTATTGCACTATAGTTGTGCTTGTCTTTCTCAAAATTGTTTGTTCCTAATGATTTTCCCACATTTATATTTTTTTTTGCACTCGGTTGTACTTGATATTGACGCACATGTGATCAGTGACCCCGAGTATTATGGCTCGATGAGTACCCTATGAGGATTGATATGATGGGATCGGGTTACGCGCCGCAGCGGTACAGTGATAAAATATGACTCCTTAATCCTATTTCGTGTATTTTTGCTTTCATCTCGTTGAAAATAATTCATAAAAATTTCCCTGCCTGCTTATCTTGCTTAGTAGTCTTCTTATTTAGTTTTCTTACTGTTATCTGTCATGTCTGAATTATTACTTGTTAGCGTACGAAACCGGATTGTGTAGGGCTCCATATGATTATTGTTGATACTTGTCGGTGTGACTGCTCGTATTGGCTGAGATGAGGTTTCTAGAACTGAGATTTGTGCTATTGTATTAGGATGAGGAAAGTTTGGAAGAATAACACTATATTTTGTCGAGGAAGTGGACAATGGCCCTGGTTGGGCGAGTGAGTTTCTTGGCTTATTGATCAGATGAGTGGTTAAGCGGTTATGCGTGTTTCTTTCATCATCGGTAGGGTATGAAGGTTTTGAATGAGGTTCTAATCGATAGGAGGTTGCTACCGGCACCAGATTTGTTTTGGGCAGTAATGGTGGTCAGAAGTTCCTACTGTGAGTGTCGAAGTGATGGGGTATATCATGTGATTACATCTTGGGTTATGGTTATAACTTGATACAGCTTGTTCAGACTTATACAATATGTAGATGTGGGATTCAGGTCTTATAATGAATTCTGGATAATAAAGATTGGGTTCTAAGGTTTTAGGACCAAGGTTGAAATAAGGATCTCTAATGGTGTGGTATAGGCAGGATTATGTGGAGCAGGATGACATGGGATCACCCCCGGTTTTATGCATAGTAAGGTTACACCATGATTTGATAGCTTCGGAATGACTCTTGGCACGTTCTAGGACGAACGTGTGTTTAAGTGGTGGAGGATGTAATGATCCGAAAGGTCATTTTGAAGATCTGCACTTCTCTCGATATTTTGAGGACTCGAGTATCTCCACATGATGTATTATGACTTGCGTAAACCGTCGGTGTTGGTTTTCAAGTAATCCGGAATCGATTTAGAAGAATGAACTTCAAAATTTAAGCTCTAAGTTGGAAGAGCTGACCAAGTTTGACTTTTTAGAATTTGACCTCAGAATGGAGTTCTGTCAGTTTTGTTAGCTCCATTGGGTGATTTTGGACTTAGGAGCGTGTCCGGATTGTAATTTAAAGGTCCGTAGTCGAAGTCGAATTAGTCTTGAATTGGCGAAAGTTGGATTTTTGGGAAGTTTGACCGGGAGTGAACTTTTTGATATCGGGGTCGGATTCTGATTCCGAAAGTTAGAATAGGTCCGTAATGGCAAATGTGACTTGTGTGCAAAATTTGACGTCAACCGAAGGTGATTTGAGGGGTTTCGGCATCAGTTGTAGAAGTTGAAGTTTCAAAGTTCATTGATTTTGACTTGAAGTGTGATTCATCGTTTCGAGGTTGTTATGCGTGATTTGAAGCTTCGAGTAGGTTCGTTTTGTCAAATGGAAATTGTTTGCAAAATTTGGCGCCATTCGGAGTTGATTTGATATGGTTCGGACGCTCGGTTGCGATTCTAGAAGTTCTTGAAGTTTAGTTGATCTTCATATGTTTTGGCATCCGATTCATTGTTTTAGAAGTTATTTTGATCATTTGAGCACGCGAGAAAGTTCGTGTTGTGTTTCTAGACCTGGGTGCATGATTGCTTTGGAGCCTCGAGGGCTCGGGTGAGTTTCAAATTAGTTTCGGATTGATTCTTCATAAATTTTGATTGCTGGTACTGGTATCATCGCATTTGCTATGTATTGGTCGCAAATGCGACAGCCTCAATTGCGAAGCAGCCATCGCATTTGCGAACTCTGCCGCATTTGCGAAATTTTTGCCTTCGCATTTGCGAAGTATAGGGTCGTATTTGCGATCAAAGCAGGAGGCCCTCCAGTTCGCATTTGCGATACATTGTTCGCATTTGCGAGGGTCGCATTTGCAAACCCCCTGTCGCAAATGTGACATCTGCAACCTGTTAAGTGCTGAGAATTCCAAGACTTAGCTTCATTTGGGTATATTTTGAACCCTAGGTCCGAGAAGAGGCAATTTTGTGAAGGGATTTTTATACCAAATCATTGGGTAAGTACCTTTAATCATTTCCCAACTACATTTCATGATTATATATATGATTTAACATCAAATTCATGAGAATCTAAAGGAAAATTTGGGGAAAATTGTAAAATCTTTCAAAAATGCAAAATGATGATTTGAAGGAGAAATTGGTATCGGAACTTGATAATTTTAGTATGGTTGAATTCGTACCGGAATGGGTGTTTGGGTTTTGTAAATTTTATCGGGTTCTGAGGTGCGGGCTCGGGGAGTTGACTTTTATTGACTTTTTAGAATTTGAATAAAAATCACACCTTTATTAATTGAAGTTGTTTTCCCTTGCATTGTGTGATGCGTTTAAGTCGTCTTTGACTAGGTTGAGCCGAGCGGAGGTGAATTGGTAGAGGAAAAGCTAAATTGAGTATTGAATTAGCCGAATTGAGGTAAGTGTTTGGCCTAACTTTGTTGAAGGAATTTTTCCTACTATTTGACATTGTTTGCTACATGCGGGGGTGACATATATGAGGTGACAAACATATAAGCATATGCCAGGGTAACCATGCTCGGGGGAAAATATGTTATAAACTGTGTCTTATAGAATCACGTGATCTTCTTGCCTCATGCCTTACTTGGCTCCTAGATACTAAGAACATAATATTAAATGTTAGAAACTAAGACTTAGCTAATTATAACTTGATCAAATTTGATGGAAATTCTGAGAATACATTGGTGTGTTTAATTCGGTCATCAATATTCATAATCATTAATACATTGCTACGGCCGATATTTTTGAGATACTAGATTCTATACTTTTGTTGTAGTTCATTTGTGAAATTTGCTGGAATACTTGAATAAAAAGGTTCTTGTGGGTTTATTGAACTATTGTTGGCTTGAATAGTTGTGATTGGGATTCATTTGAAATATTCGTTTAAACACTCCCCTTGATGTTATTTATGCTTCATGCCTTGTTTGTCATTGATATACATATGCTTGGTAAGGAAGAGTGTAAAGCACGAAGGGTGATACCGTGCCTTTGTTTATGCATTATCATGTGAGGGATAGTGTAAAGCACGAAGGGTGATGCCGTGCCATATTATTAAGAGTAAAAGCATGAAGGGTGATGCCATGCCATATTATTGAGAGTAAAAGCACGAAGGGTGATGTCGTGCCATATTATTGAGAGTAAAAGCACGAAGGGTGATGCCGTGCCATATCATTGTGAGTAAAATCACGAAGGGTGATGTCGCGCCATGTTATGTGAGTAAAAGCACGAAGGGTGATGCCGTGCCATTGTATTGATATTATTACGTTTTCATATTATGGTGAGTTCATGGCACGAAGGGTGTTTCCGTGCAAGTGAGGACAAGAGACATGCATTATGTTGTGATATCTCTTTCTTGCAGATAGTTTTATGTCTTTACCTGGAGTTGTTGTTATCGTGTTCATGGTTCTTATGTGATATGTTGTTATTATTCTGTCTTATCCTCTATCACCTTTGTTTTCGTGTTACCATGCCTTCTATTTACTTAAACTTGCCAATATCATGCTTACTTCTTGCTGTTATGATTGCATTCATGTCATCTATTTTGTTGCACTTAAGTGTAGGTCTTCTTCCATACTAGTCGTTCATGTCCCTACTTGCTAATTTATAAAGATCATGTGTTCGCTTCCTTATTTGCCATATCTATTTTCATGCCTTCACCTTGCTAGTTAGTCGAAGTTACATCCCTTTTTCCTAATCGTTGTTATTACCTCTATGTTTTCTGTTCAGTCTGTTACTGATGTTCTCATGTACATTCTCGTTCTCCATAGCTAATTGCGTATTTCCTACACTATTATTTCTATTATCGGAATTTCTGTCATTTGGTTGGTACTATTTTATGCATAATTGGTGAGTATGAGATAAATGCACGAAAGGTGTTGCTGTGCTGTTGGATTTGATGTCTTGAATATATTTCTCACATTATGAAAGTTTTGAGGTGACTGTTGTGATTCAATGGCTTTCGCTCTAAGGAAAGGATTGGGTGAGATATTGATACCTGTTGAATTGTGTTTTCTTCTAGTACTTCGTTATTGCTTTGTATATTCGTTTCGTGTGCTCTATTCTGTTGTACTGTAGTATAGTTCTATTGTTAGTTTATATTACAGGTTTTATCAGTGAGCATCTTTTAACCAAAGCCTCATCACTACTTCCATGAGGTTAGACAAGATACTTACTCAGTACATGGGGTCGGTTGTACTGATACTACACTTCTGTACATTGTGTGCAGATGTTGGCTGTTGTTGTTGTTGTTGTGCTCGACGATGCCGGAATTGAAGATGTACCTGCGTTTCTGTTGTAGTTGCCTCTTGTTCATGGTAGCCTTAGATTTATAAAAACTCTGTTTATGTACTTTTCAAACAGAAGATGTATTTACTTCATATCAGCTTTGTAAATTCTATTCTTAGAAGCTCGTGATTCGTACTACCAGTCCTTGGGGATGTATAAGATTCAGATAATTCCTTTGTTTAATTGTTTTATTAAGTTAATTGAAAATGGATAATTGTTAATTGGCTTACCTAACGGGTTGGGTTAGGTGCCATGACGACTAGTAGATTTTGGGTTGTGACGCCTGGTATTGATAATTCAATTTCATGATTTTTATGTAAAGGTTTAGTTTTGGGCTGAGGCATACTAGTGGGTCAGTTATGACTTGCAAAGTTGAGACCGATAATGACTCGAATAAGGAAATTCTTGGATACGGGTTATATTGTACTTTATGAGTATGTGGAAATCATGGGGTGAGTTGTTATTTTCAAAATATATAGTACGCACGGAGTATGAATTTGATTGGGGGTATTAGAGTAGAGTTACTTCTTTGAGTGTTGTTGTGCTAATGGGGCACGTGTCCTTGACCTATTTGGGCGGTGCAATTTAGATTGGAGCAAAGTGAGTGACTTCCGAGAGAATTCTAGTGGGTTTGAGAATTCTATATAGCAATTGAGAATTTCTCCGGACTTGTGTATGGATAAAACCTGAGATTTGTATTTGATGGTGCATGGACTTACGAAAGTTCTGTATGACTAGGGATTCTACATTTTAGTATAAGGAAGGTAAGAAGAACAATTTCAAATTCACACAAGGTATTCTCAGAGTGAGTGTTATAGTTGTAGTATTTTTGAATGTGCTTAAGAAGAATACAGTTGCTTATGGGCCGTAGGGCATTGTGGTTCTATGCTAGGTTTGTAGAGTGAGCCGTGGCTAAAGATCATGGCGTTTAGCAAGGAGAAATATTAATCTGAAGACAGCTTCAGAAGAAACTCGGAGAACATAAGACAAATGGGTAGTAGATTGGATTAGTATGGTAATGGATATGATCGGTTCTTTGGGTGCTTATGATATGGGGGTTTTCTACAGGTGCTTTGTGGCAATACACCTGGGCTTGGCGACCTGCATGGCTTGGTTGATTTAGAGAGATTCAACTTTGATGGCTTGATTATGTGCAAATGGATTCCAAAGCATTCTCGAGGTTTTCTACCACGGTTTGAGATGGGTATTTTCCTACCGGCCTGAGGAGCATGTTGAGTATTATGATTTTATACCGGCCAAATGGAAGGCTTTTGGATGATCAGATATGTATTTTACTTGTGACTCAGAATGATTATGAGGTTCTCATATTTTTCAAATGATGGCATGATAGATGCGGTGTGTTGTGTGGGATTAAGGTTGGCGTGTGCAAGATCACGGGTTTAGCCTTGAAAGGGAGGTCATAAATTCTTAGAGGCATGAAAGTTTTCGATGTTTAGATAAATGCTATAACTATTTGGTATTGCGTGAGTAGAGTGTACATTTCAGAAGGCGCACTATGTTTTGAATTATGGATATTTCATAGGTATTGCGGCATTTTTCCTGGTTGATCGACTGCTGATGTTCAAATTTTGCTTTGTGGAACAGAAGAATTATAGAAGTTTTCCTCGTGGGATTATCGTGTAATGGAGAAGTGTTAGACATTCAGGCGGTGGATTTGAGATCAGATATGGTGATTCGTGTGTTCTATGAATTTGGAGACTGGGAATTCCCACGAGTAGATTGTTTCGTGGTTGTGGACCGTAAAAACGTAGCCAAGGTTAGTCAGAAGATAATATGTGTGGTGGTTCAATTATTGTGGACCTTCGGAGGGCTATTTGTCTATTTGTGGGTGATCAGAGTTGATTTGGGGGTCCATAGGTAGGCCCAATTAAGATGTGTATTCTACACCGAGCTGGAATGGTTGGCTCTATACTGCTATTATTGAGTGATGTGTCATTCGGTTGATGTTGAACTTATTCGTGTTCTAAAATGATCTGTGAGTTACTCCTTTATGCTACAAGGAGTTGTGATCCATTGGTTATGTGCACAGATGGTGCAGTTCTGTTTGATCCTTATAGCGGAATTTGAGCGTGATGAGTATTTGGGTATTGCATGATCGATTGTGTAATGGTTATGTTCCTTCAGGTTTTGTGTGGCATTTTTGTCATTTGCCTCTCTGTGGTTATTGATTTTGAGCGGGGTGGCTCGAGGTATATATTATGGACCAACGTTTGGATGGGGTCACGCATTGCAGCGGAGTTATGTTAAGGCATGAACCTTGTGTTAGAATCAGGTGATGGTTCTACGGTGTATGATAAATTTTCAGCGTTTCGTTATGGCGGTACTTGTTAATCTGGCGGGGCAGTTCTCTCACTTGAGTCATTTTCCATGACTGGGTACATTTGAATTGCTGCGTATTGGTGCACGGATAGCATGGGTTGTAGCTCTGATGTTACATTGGTACGACATGTCTATGGAACAATTATATTTAGTAATATAAGGTCATTAGACCTAGAATGGGTAGTAGCAAGTTTGATTTTGGTATATTCGGGAGTATAATATTGAGAGTCGGCTGAGAAAGTGATTATGGTCCTGGTTGGGGCGAGAGAGCTCCGTGACTTGTTGATCTGGTAAGTGGTCATGAAATTTCGCGTGGTTCTTTTATTATCAACAGTGGTTATGGTGATGGTGATAGCTTGATACAGCTTGTTCAAACTCATATAGTGTGTAAATGTAAGATTTGTGTCTTGAAAGAAATTTTAAAGGTTGAAAATTAAATTCCAAGGTTTATGGGCTAAAGTTAAATCAATGATTTCAGTTGTATTGTTTTGTCAAGACTATATGGAATAGGGTGACGTGGGTTCACCCCCGGGTACGTGTGTGGTAAGATGGAACAGTGATTTGATGGCTTGGAAACAACTCTTGGCAGTTCGAGGACGAACGTATGTTTAAGTGGGGAAAAATGTAATGACCCGGCCGGTCGTTTTGAGTATTACAACCCCGTTTCCCCATTTACTACTCAAATTGTACTTTACAGTTGTTGTGTGAATTTCCGGGCCAATTGGTTTGGGTCCGGTGAGGTTTTGGAATGAATTGGAATACTTAGTTCCAAGGTTTAAAGCTTAAGTTAAAATAGTGACCGGATGTCGACTTATGTGTAAACGACCTCGAAATTTAATTCTGATGATTTCAATAGCTCCGCATGGTGATTTTGGACTTAGGAGCGTGTCCGGAAAATTAATTAGAGGTCCGTAGTGGAATTAGGCTTGAAATGCCAAAAGATGAAATTTTGGGCAGTTTGACCGGGGGAGGGGGGTTGACTTTTTGATATCGAGGTCAAAATCTGATTCTGGAAATTTGAATAGGTTCGTAATGTGAAATGTAACTTGTGTGCAAAATTTGAGGTCAATCACACGTGATTTGATAGGTTTCGGCATCATTTGTAGACTTTGGAAATTTGGAAATTTATTAGGCTTGAATCCGTGTGTAGTTCATATTTTTGAGGTTGTTAGGTCTGATTTGAGGCCTCGAGTAGGTCCGTGTTATGTTATGGGACTTGTTGATATAGTTGGTTGAGGTCCCGGGGGCCTCGGGTTTGTTTCAGATGGTTAACAGATTGATTTTTGAATTTGGAAGACTGCTGGAACTGAAGCCTTCTGATGTAATCGCACCTGCGGAAAAGTGGTCGCAGGTGCGAGCTCACAAGTGCGAGCAGGGGTGCGCTGAATCGAGGTGCGCAGGTGCGGAAGGAGCTTCGCAGTTGCGCAATCGCACCTGCGCGAGAAGGAGCGCATATGCGGGCAGAGGGCTGTGAGGCATTGGTCGCAGGTGTGAGGGAAAATTCCGCACCTGCGTGAGCACAGATGCGGACGGATGCACGCAGAAGCGAAAACTGGGCAAGCGAGTGGAGTCAGCAAATGCTACGTTTTGCTCGCACAAGCGGAGGCACATGTGCGCAAATCTTGTCCGCAGATGCGGAAATCGCTGGGGTGGAACCTTAAATTCAAGGGTTCGACATTTTCACCCATTTTTCGGATTTTGGAGCTCGGTTTGGGCGATTTTGGAGAGGAAAGTTTCCACACAACTAGGGGTAAGTGTTCTTAACTCCCTTGTGATTATATTCCATGAATTGATCTTCATTTTTTGTGTAAGATTATTGAATCTTCAAGAGAAATAGAAGAAAATTTCTATAATGTCACAAAACGAATTTTTCAAGTTTGAATACCGATTTGGAGTCGGATTTGAGTGAAATTAGTATGGTTGAACTTGCAATTGGATGGGTTGTCATATTTTGTGAGTTTCATCGGATTTCGAGACGTGGTCCACATGGGTGATTTCTGGGGCGCAATTTCGGATTTTTTGAAAATACTAGTATTTTCATATGGAATTAACTCCTATAATTTTTGTGGACTGAATCAAATTAATTATGGTAGATTCGAGCCGTTCGAGAGTTGATACGCGCATAATGAAATTTTTGGAGCATTGTTTAGCTTGCTCGACATTGGATTCGGCTTGTTCAAGGTAAGTAACTCTTCTAATCTTAGAGTTGAGGGTATGAACCCTGAATATATGTATTTCGTAAATTATTGGGAGGTGACGCACATGCTAGATGACGGGCGTGTAGGCGTGTACTATAAAAATTATGACATAATTGTTTCTGTGGAAATTTTGTAGTTAAATGATCTCTGCATTTTCCATGCGTTTTATGAGTTAAAGAAATTAAGCTGAAAATCATATTAAAAGTCATGTTGAGGCTATGTGCCAGTATTATTGGGACCCACAGAGGTCATATTGCTGTGAATTATTTATTTTAAATTAAAAATTCATATTCAGTCATATTCATTTCATTGCATATAATATCTCAGTCTCTGTTGTTATTTATTGATACATCATATCATCATTTTTGAGCTATTTTTCATGACATTGTGAGCCCGAGAGACTGGAGAGATTGGTGATTGAGTGAGGCCGAAGGCCTGATTATGAGGATGAGTGTGGATCGGGGCTGCCCGCCTGCAACATACTTTATTATTATAGCACGTGAGTTGTCCGTGCAGCACGTGAGTTGTCCGTGCAGATTATAGCGCTTGGGCTGAATGAGCCCCTCTGGAGTCTGTACACACCCCGGTAAGCACAGGTACCTACCGAGTGCGAGTGCCGAGTGCTGAGTGACTGGGATGCATGAGTGATTGTGAGGTATGCCCGAGTGGCACGAGTGATTGTAAGGTATGCCCGAGTGGCACGAGTGACTGTGAGGTTTGCCCGAGGGGCTGTATATGAGTGATGTTCTGCCCGAGGGGCTGTTTATGATTATATCACTGAGTTGCATCGCATTGGCATGCACACATGACATACAGGCATAGAGATGTATTTTTTCTCATGCTGTACAACATCACATCATTCATAATTTATCACACATTTTGACAGATGGGCATAGTGATACATTTATTTTACACGGGTTATCCGGAAGGAAAATGAAACATCTCATTTATTATTGAAAAGCGTTTTGGAGAAATTATTGTTTTTTTTTTTACTATTCATATTTTTTTTGGCAATTTCGGCCAACGATTTGGGTTTTCACAGATGTATTTGAAAGGAAAAAACTAATATTTTTTTAAAATCATGATTTGGCTGAGCATTTTATCTCTGAGTTACTTCTGGTATTATTTGCTTTATGTTTTTATGGACTGTTGTGGACTATTGGTTTTGGACCCGACCTTGGTGGAAGCTCGCCATTACTTTCAACCTACAACTAGGTTTGTTACTTACTTAGTACATGGGTCGGTTGTACTGATACTACACTTCTGCATATTGCGTGCAGATGTTGACTGTTGTTGTTGCTGTGCTCGATGGTTGCGAGACTTGAAGATATACCTGCATTCCTGTTGTAGCTGCCTCTTGTTCAGGGTAGCCTTAGATTTATAAAAACTCTGTTTATGTATTATTCAAACAGACTATGTGTTTATTTCATTTCCGCTTTGTATACTCTATTCTTAGAAGCTCATAATTTGCACTACCAGTTCTTGAGGATTATATAAGATTAATACCTTTATTCACTTAAATTGCTTTAATAATTATTATTGGAATTGGATATTTGGTAGTTGGCTTACCTAACGAGTTGGGTTAGATGTCATCACGACTAGTTGGATTTTGGGTCGTGACATCGCATCAATGATATGCGCTATCCATCCTTCACTTCTCTCCTTATTTTTCTTGTCTCTTGCATTATACAGAAGTAGTAGCTGTTTCACTTAAAGCAAAATTTGTCTTTTTGTTCAAAGACAAATTTGCCAACTAAGTTAAAGTCGATTTTTAGGGTTATTTTAATAAAATTATAGGTTTTTATATTAATTTATAATCGTACCGAATAATATAGTAGGTTTTTAATTTTATAAAAATAAGCCAAAAAATTGGTACGATCAATTTTATAAAATAACCGGCTGAACTGGACCATTGATATCCCTAGTAAGAAGTCTTTAGAAAATTAAATGAATCGAATACTTATTTGATTAAAATTTGTTAAATACTTTTCAGTAGCTTTATGAAATAGTACTACGTACGAAGTTCAAAGTTTCCAAGGTACTAGAGTAGAGATCAATAAGAATGTTTTTTTGTGGTACGAGGGGAAACCCGCAACTGCTACAATCTCTGCCCTTCGGGTGAGCACTCTGTGGTGAGCATTTTATGTGCACTGGGTAAGCCTGCAAACTACACAAGGAATATAAACCGTACTAGGCAAGCCTTGTGCGACAGGCTCAACCCAGAAGGCATTGAGGTAACATTATTTTAAATTCAAAATTAAGATATTTTTAAACGAGACTTTAAGCCTTGAAAAAACTCCCAAGATGGTTCCCATGATATATATATATATATATATATATATATATATATATATATATATATATATATATATATATATATATATATATATATATTCATGCCAGTTTAAAAAAAAATCGGTTTCTCACTCGATATCTGATACTTTCTTTGGGGCTTTGACGAATTTAGATTTGTGCCGGAAAGTCCCACTTTGGGAATAAAACGTTTTCTACCAAAAATAATTTTATACCCAGGGTTCGAAACGGGACCTCTAATTAAAGATGAAAAAAATACTTATTATTCACCACAATCTTTGACGTTGAATTGTACAAGTTCTCTAATTACACCATCTGCTTTCTCAATTTAAATCTTGAATATGAGTTACTCTACTCTTGGATTTGAGTATGTGGACGTTAAAATGTGGGAATATATTTTCAAAAATCTATCTCTACCTTTTTAAAATAAGACCTTCCTCACCACCTGCCCCTGCTTTTATTTCTCTAATTTCACCTAATCTTTTTGTTGATTATCATAGGACACGAAAAGACCTATGCCACTGGATTTGAGTTAGGTGAAGAATGGATAGCGCATATCATTGATGCACTATGCATTCAACTATTATAACAGCAAATACGGAGTGTAGCGTATATATTATATGTATTATATCTTAACGGACAAACGTACCGTTAAGATATAGCGCGGTTATTATCAATTTGGTTCCTGTGGTTCTTCTGGACTTAAGCAACACAAATAGATAAAAAGAAACTGTCTGTTAAGGTATAGCGCGGTGAATAACCGCGCTATATATAAAATGTGACCTCACCAATAATTCATTTGCACTTAATTGACCCACTAATAATTCATATTGGTATAGGGCCTATTTTGCATGCACTATACATCAAATAATTATACCTCCGGACTGATTTTTTTCTTTTTTAAGGAGTTTCAGAATTTGGCAAAAATTCATTCAGGATCCTTCAATTCTTCCGAAATAATTATTCGTTGAGTTATTTTACATTTTGTCACAATGTCTGAAGAGCGAAAAATTAGGGTTTCATTATATTGGGAGGGGGAGGGGGGAGGGAGGGAGAGAGGGGGATGAGGTTGTAGCAGAGAATAACTCAGTACGCTATATTTGTTCTCCACGGTGTCATGTTAAGTTTCCACTTAAAATGGAGTACGATAGATTGGTATCGTTGTTATGTAAAAAAATGAGTGTGAGCAAACGTTCGGTGAATATTAAAGTAACCAGAAGATATCCGTATTATATTACTCCACAAGGGGTTGCTTGTTATATTGAGTTTAATATCGAAGACAATGAAACTCTGACAGATTTTTTGAGGACCCCGGATGAACATCAGGAACTTCTCGTGATAAATTTTTTGGAAATGTACGTCAAGGCTGAAAACGTTTGTAATAATGAGGTTCCACAAAGTAGGTATATCCCTCAATCATCAGGTGATTATTTTTTAGCAGTTTTAGCCGAACAGGTTTCGGGTGAAAGAGTTTGGCTTGATCTAAACTTATCTCCACGGGCGAATGAGGTCCGAAGACATAATTTCTCCACAAGTTTACATAATCTACAAGCCGAGTGGTAAATTTTAATTTTTCTTTATGTTACAATGTTTATTTTTATGTATTTAATTTATTTTAACACTCATATATTTCACATGGGGTACCGTCCAGATATGAATTTTACAAGTTATGAACCAACAAAAAGTAAGAATATGCCTAATTTTAGTGTGTTGGATCATGGTGGTCCATTCAGGAGTAATCACCAACAAGATAATGCGCATCATGGGATATCAACATATTATGATTTGTAAGTAAAGTGATAAAGTTTATATGTAAAGTTTGAATGAATTTGAGATACTTATTATTTTATAGGTTGTACAGTAAAAACGAGCAATTTGAAGGTCTTGTCCATACTCACATTACTACAAAAACGGGCTTTAGTGGCAATTAAAAATGCCTTTAGCGGCAATAATAATCGCCGCTACAAGCTTTACTGGCCATTAGACTTTAGCCAGCAATGTGGGGGTCGGCAAGGCCTTTAGCGGCCGTTCAAACAAAAGCTGGTAAATAGTATGGTTTATGACCGCTAATAACCATTAGTTTTAACGGTAATTATTTGCGGCAATTGTTTTGGAAGCTGAATCCAATACATAATGGCTAACTATGCTCTTTTAGCGTTCATTTTTATAGTAGGTAACTTTGATTAAATTGCCACTAAAAATTAGTAGTTTTAACAGCAATTATTTATGGCAATTAGAATGGCTACAATGTAACGATCCGACCGGTCGTTTTGAGCTCTAGCGCGTCGTTCGGCGGTTTGAGGCCATGAGCAGCTTTACTTTAGGTATTATGACTTATACGCGTGGTCGGAATTAAAATTTCGGAACTTCAGAGTTGAATTAGAAAGAAAATTCTAATTTCGAAAGTTTTAAGTTGGAAGAATTGACTAAGATTGGATTTTAGAGTAAACGGCCTCAGAATCAGGATTTGAAGGTTCCAGCAGGTTTATATGATGATTTCGGACTTGGGTATATGTTCGGATCGAGTTTTGGATACCTCGGGAGCGTTTCGGCACCTATTGTGGAAGTTAGCATTTTGGAAGAATTCCATAAATTTGAGTTGGAGTACATTTCAATGTTATCATTATCCGTTTGGAATTCCGAGCCTGGGAATAGATCTGTATGGTGTTTCCGGTATTGGGAGCGAGACCGATGTGGATTTGGAGGTCCGTAGGTCATTTTGGGGTCATTTGGCGAAAGTTGGAAATTTGGATAATTTTTAGAAGTTTGACCGGGAGTGGACTTTTTGATATCTGGGTCAGAATTCGATTCTGGAAGTTGGAGTAGGTCCGTAATATCAAAGATGACTTGTGTGCAAAATTTGAGGCTAATCGGACGTGATTTGATAGGTTTCGGCATGGAATGTAGAAGTTTGGAATTCTAAAGTTCATTAAGCTTGGAATGGGGTGCGATTCATGAATTCGACGTTGTTTGATGTGATTTGAAGGCTTGACTAAGTTTGTAATGTGTTTTGGGATGTGTTGGTATAACTGGTTGAGGTCCCGAGGGCCTCAGCTGGATTTCGGATGGTTAACGGATCGAGTTTGGACTTGGAAGAAAAGATGAGGCAGCTGATATCTGGTGTGATCGCACCTGCGCAATAAGGGTCGTAGGTGCGAGGTCGCAGGTGCGGTTTGGGCTAAGCTGGGCAGTGACCGCAGGTGCGAAGGGTTGTCCGCACCTGCGAGGTCGCAGATGCAGAGGTGTGTCGCAGGTGCGAGAGTGAGAGAAAAATCTGGGAGCGCAGGTGCGAGGGTATGTCCGCACCTGCGGAGGCGCAGATGCGGAAGGAGGGCGCAGGTGCAGAGTGGTGCTAAGCAAAGGAAATGCACAGGTGCGAGGTTTTGGCCGCACCTGCGAGACCGCAGATACGATGAAGAGGACGCAGGTGCGAACGTCGGGGTTGGACAGTGTGTTCTTTAAAAATGAGGGCTTGGCTCATTTTCACCTCATTTTCTCCATGAGAACCGGTCTTGGAGCGAGTTTGGAGCTCATTCTTCGTCATCAATACCAAGGTAAGTGATTCTCACTTATTATAATATAAATACATGGTTTGTATAAGGATTTATACATGAAAATTAGTATAAATTGTGGGGTTTTAGTAGAAGACCTAGAATTTAGTATTTTTGGATTTTGACCACGAAATTGGGTATAAAATTGAGAATAAACTATATATTTGAGCTCGTGAGGTTATGGGTAAAGTTATCTTCGAACATTTTTGGAATCCGGACACGTGGGCCTGAGGGTGATTTTTATCGACTTTTCGATCGGGTTTAGAAATTGTTATAACTTGGATTATATTGAGTATTTGAGTATATATTAATTGGTTTGCATAATTATTGGCTAGTTTTGGGGCGTTGTACATCGATTCGAGTTGTTTGAAGGGCTCGGAAGCCAGTTATGGAACTACGGAGCGAGGTAAGTCTCCTTTCTAACTTTGTAAGGGGATATTAACCCCATAGGTGAACTAAATTATTGTGTGCTTCTATTTGTGGGGGCTACGTACGCACGAGGTGACGAGAGTCCGTACATAGCTACTAGCTATGCCTACGTCCGGGTTGTTTTAGGCACACATCATGCCTTGTTGATATTGTTATTGATTTATGTTTATTGTTTGCCTTGAGAGGGAGCGAGATTGAGCCTGCTTATTAAATATTTTGAAAGGAGTTGAAATTGAAGAACTTAAGATTTAAAATGTTTCATTTGAACTTTGTAATTTTGAAAAGAATTGAGGAAAAATATAATAGCTGAAGAAATCTATGTGTAACCGCGTCGCATGTATGTTTCGCGAGCGGGGTAATTTTCTTAAAAAGCTACAAGCTGAATTTCCCTTATTTTGAAAAGAATCAAGAAAGAGATATGATTTTAATGTTAAATTTATGTTTGACCGCGCCGCACGTATGATTCACGAGTAGGGTATTTCCTACTTCCCTCATGGGAGCGGGCCGTTCGCCTCGGAATATTAAATAGATGCATCTATGGTTCGCGTCTTTCGACCCTTTGGCAGTGCATAGTTTAAATATTTGTTGGATCGGGCCGTACGACCTCGGCATGATTTGCGCATGCTTGTATTGCTTGCCTTGAAATTTATAAATAATGATATTTTCTCTCTGGTTTGAGATAAATTGATAAATGATGATATGTGAATTTGGAAACCTCTTATTAACAAAGGAATTGTTTACTTGATTCATGATTTTCTTGAGTCTACTGCCGTTTTTAATAAATCCACGACCAATTATATTATTGATGGCTACAGTTAGTGTCGAAGTTGACCCCTCGTCACTACTTCTTCGAGGTTATGCGGGATACTTACTGGGTACGCGTTGATTTACGTACTCATACTACACTTGCTGCACGTTTTGTGCAGGTACATATATGACTGGTGGCCTTGTGGGCGTAGAGGCGCAGTTATTACGGGGACTTAGGTGAGCTGCATCTTATGTACGACCCGCAGCCAGCAGAGTCTCCTTTAGAGTATTGTATTTTCTTTCCTGTCCAAATTTGTATTCCGGACAGTTATTGTATTTTATTTTAAATTCCTAAAAAATGCTCATGCACTTGTGACACCGGGTTCTGGGATGATTATGGGTTGTTCAGTATTGAAATTGGAAAACATTGTTATTATTCTGTAAATTCATCCTTTACTAGATAAATTGAGGTAAATGTACGATTTCAAAAATATTAAAAATGAGAATTTAATTAACTATTTAGTGTTGGCTTGCCTGACAGTGGTGTCCGGCGCCATCACGATCTTTAACGGATTTTGGGTCGTGACATACGATATCCATTGTAAAAGCGTCTTAATTTATCCCTTTAGCAACCATTTTTATGGCCAGAAAATTGAATTAAATCATCGCTAAAAATCACAAGCTTTAACAACAATTGTTTAGTCGTCATTAACAATGATACTCCAGAAAATATTACTAGTAAATCCAATGAATTATTAGTAATGAGAGCCTCTTGGTGGCAAAGAAGTTTGAAACTAAAAATATATTACTAATAATTCATAAAAAAATTACTAAATCTAAAACAAACAAAAGAAAGGAGTAAACTAAAATATTAATGTCACAACTTAAAAGAACAACTTATATTATTCGTACTAATATAACCAATCCTTTCGATAATGGCTTCGAATAATTTCCGCAATTCTTCGTCATATTGAAATCTTCCACATGCGAAATTTTCGAATATTAGAGTGTATGACCTGAAATAATAAAATAAATGTATCAAAATATGAAATGTAATGTATAAAAATATTGCGAGTAGTGTGAATAATCTGACATTACAAGCAAGAAGCATTCAGTAACAAGAAATCTTATTCTTTCATATGGTCTCACAATTATGTTACCTTAATCCCAGACGGTTCGTCTGAGACTGTAAAAGGACATGGAGGCAGAACAACTAAAAAGTCACTGAAGCAATCAAAGGAAGAATTGACAACAAAATTCAATTCTACAAATATTACTTTCTTTACATTTTCTTGCTCAAAATGTAAAAAAAGGTGGTGAAGTTCACAAGTAAGAGTTCTAATGTATTATAAAATCATCTAAGCTTAATTATCAATACTGTGAATGAGCTAAGATTCCTTTAAATTATTCAACTATAGTTACCAGTGATTAATCTTAGCACATTCTTACAAATAAACAGAAGTGACAAGTATCCACTATCCAGCACTAAGGCAGACTCATAATCTTGTAGAATTAACTACAAGCGAATATTACGGGTTAAGAAGAATATTAAAACATGGCACATAGAAAGAAGGAATATATAAAAATAATTAGGAGATGTACTCAACTAATATAATAATTGTCACATAGCTATGTATAAGGAGCAGAAGTATATAAAAGTATCAAATTAACTCAACAAACTGATGGGCGTGGGAGAATCGCGTCTGCAATAATTATTGCAGATCAACATAAGGATAGAGGTCTTATACATGCGTTTAATTTATTTGAAAAATACTCAGTAGTCGATAAGAGGGAAATTAAGTAGCGTGATGCAATACTCTATTATAAAGATGAAGGTTCTAGGGAAGGTTGGAAGGACTTTTGAATATGGAGCATTTAAATTTGCTAATTGAGTTTCAACTAAGGAATGGAATTCCGTCTACTCCGTTAACTCCGTTGGGTGATTTTGGGCTTAGGGGCGTGTCCGGATAGTATTTTGAAGGTCCGCAGCTCAATTAGGCTTGAAATGGCGAAAGTTAAATTTTTGGAGTTTTGGACCAGTACTGAAATTTTTGATATCGGGGTCGGATTCCCATTCCGAAAGTTGAAATAGGTCCGTAATATTTATTTTGACTTGTGTGCAAAATTTGGGGTCAATTAGATGTGGTTTGGTTGGTTTCGGTATCGGTTGTCGAATTTGAAAGTTTCAAGTTTTTTAAGTTTGAATCGGAGGATGATTCGTGATTTTAGCATTGTTTGATGTGATTTGAGAGCTCAACTAAGTTTGTATGGTGTTTTAGGATTAGTTGGTATATTTGGTTGAGGTCTCGGGGGCCTCGGGTGAGTTTCGGAGTGAGTTTTGAGCGAGTACAGGCTTTTCGACACTCTAATGTTGTTGTGGGGGTCTTTGAAAGTGCGGACCGCACATTTTGGGAGTGCTAAGGCAAAATGGAAGTGCGGACCTCAGAAAAATTATGCGGACCGCACAATTTTGTGTGCGGCCGCACTTCAGGCCACAGAGGAGTGTGTGAGCCGCACAATTTTATGTGCGGCCGCACTCAGGAACTCTCATATTCGATGGTCCGATTTCGGAAACTTATATATTTTGATATACTAGAAATTTTGAGATGATTCAGAAATAAAAGTTGTAGCCCTTCGTGTCTATTTTCCAGAAAGGTAAAGAAGTCATCATTTGGACATATGTAGAGAAAGGTATGGTCAAAATACTAATACCTGGCAGTGCAGTCACCAAGAGAGTGCGGCCGCACAATTTTTGTGCGACCGCAGGAGCTGGGATGTGCGGCCGCACTTGGAATTGTGCGGACCGCACATGGTGAGTTCAGAGAATGTACTATATAATCGAGGCTTAGGTTATTATTTCATTTTTGGATATTGGGAGCTCGGTTTGAGACGGATTTTCGTGGGGTTTTCAAAAAATTCATCGGGGTAAGTGATTCTAACTCGGATTTGATTAATATACATGAATATATCACTGATTTTATCATTTAATTAGTACTTTGAGATAGAAATTTGGGAAAAATTGTAGAAATTTCATAAACTACAAATTGAGGATTTGAAGGTCGAGTTGTGATCGGAATTGGCTAATTTTGGTATGGTTGGACTCGTGAGTGAATGAGTGTTCATATTTTGTGATTTTTACCCGATTTCGAGACGTTGGCCCGGGGAGGCTTTTTGGGAATTTTTTTAATTTCTTGCTTTAGCTTTGATTTCATTAGTTAGATTAGTTTCTTGTAGCTATATTTACGTTATGTAATTGAGTTGGCTAGATTTGGGCCACTCCGAGCCGGATATTCATGGGAAAGGCATTGTGACTGATTGATTGAGCTTGGTTCGAGGTAAGTGGCTTGCCTAACCTTGGGTGGGGGAACTCCCCTTAGGATTTGGTAATGCTTTTGATATATGAGCGCCGTGTACGTGAGGTGACGAGTGCATACACGGGCTATAGTTGAAAAACTCCGTTTTCATTAAGTAAAATATCTATCTTCCTTTAACTGAGCTACACTTGTCACGACTCCAAATTCCCTCCGTAGGAGGTCGTGATGGCACCTAGTCTCTAAGACTAGGTAACCCTATCAATGCAGAATAATAATAGATATTTGAAATAAATAAACTACAATTCAAATAATTATAACTCCCAAAACCCGGTAGAAATAAGTCACAAGCTTCTAAGAGTTTATTCTCTATGTCTTTATACATCAGAGTATAAAGCAAATAAGGAAGACAACATAGTAAGATAGAAGGGGACTCCGGAGTGTGCGGACGCTGGCAGATATACCTCGAAGTCTCCTCGTATAGCTAGTTTACTGATGCCTGGTCTGATAAGAGGTACCTGGATCTGCACAAAAAGATGTGCAGAAGCGTAGTATGAGTACACCACAGCGGTACCCAGTAAGTGTCAAGCCTAACCTCGGTAGAGTAGAGACGAGGTCAGGTCAGGCCCTACTGAAAAATAATTAATGGCATGGTAAAATGTTTAACAATATAATAAAATAGTATGACAATGGAAATGAGTCAAGGAGTATGTCACCATTTAATTACACCAAATAATGGAAATTAATACCTCGTGGAAACAAAATAGAATTCTTTTCAACTTTAAGAAAATCACAACAATAATCAAAGGCGACTGCGGCCATAAATCAATATCAACAAGGGCACTCCCGAGGTACCGCTTCGTAGTCCCAAATCATAAATAAATTCACAATATCTCATTTTCTTATCTCACAGAGGGAGCCTTCACAATTTATTTTAAAGAAAATATTTTTCCCGAAATAGCATCCCCTGTTTTAGCCATCCTTATCACGCCGCATGACTTGTAGTAGTTCTCCTACTAGCCACGCGTATCAAGCCACCCTTATCTCACCGCATGCGTTTCAATACTTAGACCTTATACCACCACATGCTTATCAATATCACAATATATCACAATATGTACCTCAAGTGCTCAAATAATTTAACTTGCCAAAATAATTCAACAATAATATTTTTTCACAATAAAGAGCACACTGTTCATGCCAAAATAAATCATCAATAATATTTTTTCACAATAAAAAGCTCACGGCTCTTGCCAAAATAAATTATCAATAATATTTTTTTACGATAAAGAGCTCACGGCTCTATCACAATGAGTCAAAAATCTTACAAAAATATTCAGGAATAAATAATTCAGCAAAATACTATTTCAAAATCTTTAATACGTTACTTCAATACCAAATAAAAAATATCAAATACTTCATATCAATAATATTTAATTTAAAGAAAATCAACCTTCAAATAATGCACAGAATAAAAGAAACCAAGTTCCAAGTAAACAGGTAAAACAATTAGCAGGAAAAAGGTCAAGAAAATTTAAAGTATAATCATTTAAATCAATGATGAAGAATATAACAAGGTAAAATTATTTAATTGATATGCAACAACGGTCTACACAATTTAAAGACATAATCTTTCATATTTAGCCTGTGTATACACTCGTCACCTCGTGTACACGACTTTCAATATATTTTAATTTATTATTTCAATACCAATCCTATGGGAAATTCCCCCCCCCCCCCCCCCCCACAAGGTTAGACAAGTCACTTACCTCGACTTGCTCCAATTTAACCAAGTAGTATGCCTTTTCCTAAATTTTCCGATTCCGGTCGACTCATATCTAGTAATAATTAATTCGATATAATCAACAAAAATTATAGAATCAATTCCTTAAGAAAATACTATATTTTTCAATAAAATCCGAAATTAACTCAAAAATGGCCCGTGGGTCGGAATCCAACGAAAGTTACGAAATACGAATGCTCATTCAACCACGAGTTCAACCATACCATTTTTACTAAAATTCGACATCAACTTGACCTCCAAATCTCAAATTTTCATTTTGAAATCCCTAGGCCCAAATCCTCTAATTTCACCTCAAAAACATGTAATCTATTCGAAATATTCAATAATAATCCAATATAATTGACTAACAATGATCACATATGACTTACCTCAAGATTTCTCGTGATTTCTCGCTCAAACTTCGCCTCACCCGCTTTTGGAAATGTCAAAAATGACAAAATTTCTCGGACCCTTCTGTTTTGTACACTGCCCAGAGCTTTTGCACATGCGGACAAAATTCTCGCACATGCGGTCCCGCATCTGCGGTGAAACACCGCATCTGTGAAAATTAGTCAGCCCAACTGCCTTCGCATCTGTGAGCCTTAGACCGCATCTGCGCCTTCGCAGGTGCGGAAAATTCCATCGCACCTGCGCGCCTGCCCGCACCTGTGCCCTTGTCACGACCCAAACTAACCCTGTCGTGATGGCGCCTATCGTGAAACTAGGCAAGCCGACTCATTTCTAAAACAAACCGATATTTTTATTTCAAATATAATCTCAAGGCTATTTAACATAAAAACCTTCGTAAAGGAGTTCAAATCAAAACAAAAGTGCGGAAAAGAAAGCCCGACATCGGGGTGTTACTAATCATGAGCATCTACTACAATTTGTCTAACAATATCAAAACTAACATAATCTGGAAAATAGCTAAATACAACTAAAGCAAGATAAGGGGAAGAAGAGCAGGGGCTGCGATCGCTACGCATCTACCTTGCTATCCCCTAGAAAATCTGCAACCGGAATAGTCAGCAGTCATTACCGTGTCCAGCTATCCCTGGATCTGCACACAAGATGCAGGGAGTAACGTGAGTACACCAACTCAGTAAATAACAATAGTAAATAAAGACTGAGCAGTAGTGACGAGCAACAAAGCATATAAAGTTCATATCATGAAATCTCAATAAAATACAACATGCTTTAAAAATCAGTGTTTGAATCAAATCATCTCGTTTAAAACCCAGTTCTAGTAAAAATCAATTAAAGATATTTTTCAACAGTTTCAAATAGAGGCTCAATGCAAATGTGAGCAAAATGCTGAAATCATAAACAGCCCCTCGAGGAAAACATCACTGATATACAGCCCCTCGGGCAAACCTCAAAGTCACTCATGCCACTCGGGCATACCTCACAATCACTCATGCCTCCCAGTCACTCAGCACTCGGCACTCGCACACAGTAGGTACCTACGCTCCTTCTGCCCAAGCGCTATATCAAGCCAAATTATGGCATAAATCACTTAGACCCTCGGCCTATATCAAACATACTGCAGCGTGCAGCCCGATCCCATAAATATCCTCACAAATCAGGCCCTCGGCCTCACTCAGTCATAAACCTCTCAAGTCACTCGGGCTCTCAGTAAAAACAGGGTACTCAGCCCAAAACAACATTTATATACATCAAAACAGAGTAGTAAAACTGAGTTATACAGTAAACAGGTATAACCATGACTGAGTATAGATTTTCAATCGAAAACAGTGAGAGGATAGTACGAAAAAGGCCCCTAAGGGTCCAAACAGCACTGGCACAAGGCCCAAACATGGCATTCCGCCCAATTTACAGAAACCCATTTCTAAAACTCATAAGTATCATATAGTTTCAATAAAATATGCAACTTTACAGTTGCTACGGGATGAACCAAGTCACAATCCCCAACGGTGCATGCCCACATGCCCTTCATCTAGCGTGTGTGTTACCTCAAAATAGTAATTGATACGAAAAATCCGAGGTTTCATACCCTCAGGACTAGATTTACAATTGTTACTTACCTCAAACCGATCAAATCCCCCACTCCGCGATGCTCTTGCCCCTCGATTAGGCCTCCAAATGCTCCGAATCTATTCACAATCAGTACAATATCATCAATATACTCTAATGGAATGAATTCCACAAGAAAAACTATCAAATTAGCTCAAAATCCAAAATTGGCTAAAACCCGGCCCCCGGGCCCATGTCTCAAAATCTGACAAAATTTACAAAACTAGAAAGCTCATCCACTCACGAGTCTAACCATACCAAGTTCATCAAAATCCGACATCGTTTGGTCCTTCAAATTCTTAAATTACTCTACAAAAATCCCAAGACCTAACCCCTCATTTCACTTCAAAAAGCCTACTAATTAATGATAAACAAAGCCATAGATTCACGAAATTTATATCATTATGGGTTAGAAGCACTTACCCTAACGTTGCTCCTTGAAAACCTTCGAAAAATCGCCCCTCTCCCGAGTTCCTCAAGCCCAAAATTGAAAATGAAAGATAAAACCACGAGCTGGAGGTTTTCTTCCTAGCACTATCGCACCTGTGGTCTCTTTTTCCGCTTCTGCGATGCCGCACCTACGCGTAACACTTCGCATCTGCGAAGCCAGCCCAAAATCCTCCTCTCCGCATCTGCGCCCCAGGCCTCGCAGATGCGACCTCACTTACGTACCTGCGGACCCAGCCTACCTCGACACTGTCCGCACCTGGGAACTCCTACGCGCACCTGCAACCTCGCACCTGACGTTCTCCCCTCTGCAGGTGCGAAAATATCAGTAGCAGCAGCTTCAGCTACACTCCCAACTTCAAGCCATCCGTTAACCACTCGGAATCACCCCGAGGCCCTCAACCAAAAATACCAACAAGTCATATATAAACATACAAACTTAGTCGAACCTTCGAATCACTCAAAACAACATCAAATCACCATATTACCCTCGGATTCAAGCCTAAGAACTTCTAAATTTCCAAATTCGACAACTGATGCTGAAACTAACCAAACCACGTCCGAATGACCTCACATTTTGCACACACGTCACAAATGACACTACGAACCTACTCCAACTTTTGGAATTTCATTCCGACCCCGATATCAAATTTTTCACTGCCAACCAAAATCGTCAAATTTCCAAATTTCGCCAATTTAAGCATAATTCTCATACGGACATCCAAATGACATTCCAGACACACTCCTAAGTAAAAAATAACTCTAACAGAGCTAACAGAACCATAAAAATTCAAATCCGAGATCGTTTACACATAGGTCAACATCCGGTTGACTTTTCCAACTTAAGCTTCTAAATAAGAGACTAAGTATCTCATTCCACTCTGAAACCACTCCGAACCCGAACCAACCAACCCGATACATCATAATATAGCTTAAACGCATAAAGGAAGCAGAAATGGGAAAAACGGGGCTATAACTCTCGAAATGACCGATCGGGTCGTTACATCCCCCCCTCTTAAATAACCGGTCGTCCTCGAACGGGTCTAGAAACATACCTGGAATCTCGAATAGGCATGGATATCTGCTCTGCATCTCCCTATCGGTCTCCCAGGTGGCTTCCTCCACCGACTGCCCTCTCTACTGCGCCTATACTGAAGCTATATCCTTTGACCTCAACCTTTGAACCTGCCGATCCAAAATAGCCACCGGCTCCACATCATAAGTCATATCACCCCCAACTGAACCGTGCTGAAATCCAAAATATGGGACGGATCTCCAATATACTTCCGGAGCTTGGACACATGAAATACTGGGTGCACACTCGATAAGATGGGTGGCAAGGCAAGCTTATAAGCCACCTCCCTTATCCTCTGAAGCACCTCAAAAGGCCCAATGAACCGGGGGCTCAACTTTCCCCTCTTCCCAAACCTCATAACACCCTTCATGGATGATACCTTCAGCAAAACCTTCTCCCCCACCATGAAAGATACATCACAGACCTTCCTGTCTGCATAGCTCTTCTACCTAGACTGCGCCGTGCGAAGCCGCTCATGAATCAATTTCACCTTATCTAATGCATCCTAGACAAAGTCTGTACCCAAGAGCCCAGCCTCACCCGGCACAAACCATCCAACCAGAGATTTACACCTCCTCCCATATAAAGCCACGTACGGAACCATCTGAATACTCGACTGATAACTGTTATTATATGCAAACTCTGCGAGTGGCAGAAACTGGTCCCATGAACCCCCAAAGTCAATGACACAAGCGCGCAATATGTCCTCCAATATCTGAATAGTGCGCTCAGACTGCCCGTCCGTCTGAGGGTGAAAATCTGTGCTCAACTCAACCTGAGTACCCAACTCTCGCTGCACGGCCCTCCAAAACTACGATGTAAACTGAGTGCCCCTATCTGAAATGATGGAAACTGGGACACCATGCAGGCGAACAATCTTTCGGATGTAAATCTCATCCAACCACTCTGAAGTGTAAGTAGTACCAACTGGAACGAAGTGCGCTGACTTGGTCAACCGATCCACAATCACCCAAATAGAATCGAACTTCCTCGAAGTCTGTGGGAGCCTAACTACGAAGTCCATGGTGATTCGCTCCCACTTCCACTCTAGGATCTCTAATCACTGAAGCAAGCCACCCGGTCTCTGATGTTCATACTTATCCTGCTGACAATTGAGACATTGAGCTACAAACCCAACTATATCCTTCTTCATCCGCCTCCACCAATAGTGTTGCCTCAAATCCTGGTACGTCTTCGCGGCACCCGGATGGATGGAATACCGAGAGTTGTGGGCCTCCTCAAGAATCAACTCCCGAAGCCCATCTACATTAGGCACACATATTCGGCCCTGCATCCTCAACACATTGTCATCACCAATAGTCAAATCCCTAGAATCACCTCTCCGAACCCTGTCCTGAAGAACGAGTAAGTGGGGGTCATCATACTGACGCTCCCTGATACGGTCATAAAGAGAAGACCTGGAGACCATGCAAGCCAACACCCGACTCGGCTCCGAAATATCCAATCTCACAAGCTGGCCCGCTAAGGCCTGAACATCCAATGCCAAAGGTCTCTCTGCTGCTGGAAGATATGCTAAACTAACCAAACTCTCTGCCCGACGACTCAAAGCATCGGCCACCACATTGGCCTTCCCCGGATGATACAAAATAGTGATATCATAGTCCTTAACAAGCTCCAACCATCTCCGCTGACACAAATTAAGATCTTTCTGCTTAAACAAATGCTGAAGACTCCGATGATTAGGATAGATCTCACAATGAACCCTATACAAATAATGGCGCCAAATCTTCAAGGCGTGAACAATGGCTGCTAATCAAGGTCATGGACATGATAGTTCTTCTCATGGGTCTTCAATTGGCACGAGGCATAGGAAATCACCGCACCCTCTTGCATCAGAACACAACCAATACCTACCCTTGAGGCATCACAATACACGGTGTAAGAACCTAAAGCTGATGGTAGAACTAACACTGGAGATGCGGTTAAAGCAGTCTTGAGCTTCTGAAATCTCTCCTCACACTCATCCGACCACCTGAATGGAGCACCCTTCTGGATCAATTTGGTCAAGTGCGATGCAATAGATTAAAATCCCTCCACAAAGCGACGGTAATAACCTGCCAAACCAAGAAAGCTCCTAATCTCCGTAGCTGAGGATGGTCTAGGCCAACTATGCACCGCCTCTATCTTCTTTGGATCCACCTGAATACCCTCACTGGACACTATGTGCCCCAAGAATGCTACTGAACCGAGCCAAAACTCACAATTGGAGAACTTTGCATAAAGCTTCTCTTCCCTCAATCTCTGTAATACAATCCTCAGATGTTGAGCGTGCTCCTCCTAGCTACGAGAGTACACCAGGATGTCATCAATGAATACAAAAACGAATGAGTCCAAATAGGGCTGGAATACATTGTTCATCAAATGCATGAACGTTGTTGGGGCATTGATCAGCCCAAAAGACATCACTAAGAACTCATAATGGCCATATCGGGCCCTCAAAGTTGTCTTAAGAATATCTGAATCCCGGATCTTCAGCTGGTGATAACCGGACCTCAAATCAATCTTGGAGAACACCCTCGCTCCCTGAAGCTGGTCAAATAAATCATCAATACGAGGTAAAGGGTACTTGTTCTTTACTGTGACCTTGTTCAGCTGCATGTAATCAATGCACATTCTCATGGAACCATCATTCTTCTTCACAAATAGAACCAGTGCACCCCAAGGTGACACACTAGGCCAAATAAACCCCTTACTAAGGAGTTCCTGAAGTTGTTCTTTTAATTCCTTTAACTCCGTCGGTGCCATACGATATGGTGGAATAGAAATGGGCTGAGTGCGTGGCACCAAATCAATACCAAAGTCGATATCCCTATCAGGCGGCATGCCCGGCAGGTCTGCAGGAAACACATTCGGAAAATCACGTACCACTGGAACATAATCAATGGTAGGAATCTCTGCACTAACATCCCCCACAAAACCCAAATAAGACAGGCAACCCTTCTCAACCATACGTTGAGCCTTCAAATATGAAATCACCCTACTTGGTACATAATCTACAGAACCGCTTCACTCAACCCTTGGAATTCCCGGCATAGCTAACGTCAGCTTCTTAGCGTGACAATCTAGAATAGCATGACATGGAGATAACCAATCCATACCCAATATCACATCAAAGTCAACCATACTGAGCAACAATAGATCTACTTGGGTCTCCAGACCCCCAATAGTCACCATACATGACCGATATATGCGGTCCACAATAATAGTATCGCCCACAGGAGTAGATACATGAACAGATGAAACTAAAGACACACGGGACATATCTAGAATATGGGCAAAATACGAGGAAACATATGAATATGTGGAACCAGGATCAAATAATATGGAGGCATCTCTGTGACAAACTGAGACAATACCTAGAATCACAGCATCTGAAGCGATAGCACCTGGTCTGGCAGGAAGGGCATAGAAACGGACCTGACCACCCCCTGATCTACCTCCCCCTCTAGGGCGACCCCTAGCTGACTGACCTCCACCCCGAGATGACTGGGTGGGTGGTGAAGTAACTGGTGCTGAAGTCGAAGGCTGACTCCTCTGCTGAGATAGACCTCCATGACGATGATGACACTGCCTCCACATATGCCCAAACTCCCCACACTCAAAACAACTTCCTGGTGCTGGTGGCGGGAACTAAAGGGAACCCCTAGCACCGGGATAACTGGTAGAAGAACCTGGCATGGAGGAGCCTTGAACTGGTGGAGCACGGGACAAACTCTGGGCTGGAAGGGCACCGAGTGATGAGTGGCCCTGATGAGAACTGTGACAACCATGGCCAGATGATGCACCACAGTGAAATGGCCGAGCTGACTGAGCATGTCTGAAATGACGACCTCTACCGTGCTGGAACTGACCCCCAAAAGGAGCACCGTTGAATCCACCCTGACCATGAGGCCTCTTCACCTCCCTCTCAAACCTCTCCTGACCGTGAACCATATCAATTTGTCGAGCAATGTCGACAACCTTATCAAAGGTAGCACCAGACACCCTCTCTCTGGTTATAAGCAATTGTAGCTGAAAAGTGAGACCATCAATAAACCTCATGATCCTCTCCCTATCCGTGCGAACCAACTAGATAGCATGACGGGCTAACTCCAAGAATCGCATCTCATACTGCGTCACAGAAATATCACCCTAGCGAAGCCGCTCAAACTATCTGCGTAGCTCCTCTCTGCGGGGCCGAGGCATGAACTTCTCCAAAAAGACCACAGAGAACTGCTGCCAAGTAAGGGATGATGCGCCAACAGGCCTACACATCTCGTAAGTCTCCCACCATCTGAGTGCAGCCCCAGAAAACTGAAAAGTAGTGAATGAGACCCCACAGGTCTCCAGAATACCAACAGTATAGAGTATCCTCTGACACATGTCCAAGAAGTCCTGAGCATCCTCTCTCTCTGTGCCACTGAAAAGTGGTGGCTGAAGTCTCCCAAACCTTTCCAACCTACGTTGATCATCCTCGAGCATAGCAGGAACCACATAATCCTGTACAGCTGCAACCGACTGGTCTGGTTGTGCCCCCGGTGTCTGGAGTCCCTGAACAACCTACTCGGGTGTACTAGCGACGGGAGTCTGAGTACCTGTGCCTCCCCCGGACTGAGAAGTGGTTGCGGCCGTCGAGATAGAGACCGCCTGAGCAAGGCCGGTACGCGCTGTCAGAATCAGAGCTAGTGCCTCCTGAAGACCTGGAATCATAATAGGCACAGGTGGTGCCTGAGCTGGTGCATCAACAACTGGAATCTGGTCCTGATCTGGGGCAACTGGTAGATCTGCAGCTACTGCCCCAGCTGCGGTGCGGGCTGCACCTCTGCCCCTAACATGGCCTCGACCTCTCGCGGCCTTGGCTGGTGATACTGGTGGCTGGCCCTTCTGACCGGTAGTACGAGTCCTCACCATCTGTGAGAGAATGAAACAACAAATGTTTAGTTACTAGAATCAACAAATTCGCACGACAAGAATTCAAGAATGTGGAGTATCCTAAGGGTTCTGCAGCCTCTCTAAGATAAGTACAGACGTCTCCATACCGATCCGCAAGACTCTACTAAAGTCGCTCATGACTCGCGAGATCTATGTAACCTAGGCTCTGATACCAACTTGTCACAAACCAAACTAACCCTGTCATGATGGTGCCTATCCTGGTACTAGGCAAGCCAACTCATTTCTAAAACAAACCAATATTTTTATTTCAAAGATAATCTCAAGGCTATTTAACATAAATACCTTCGTAAAGGAGTTCAAATCAAAACAAAAGTGCGGAAAAGAAAAGCCCAACATCGGGGTTGCACTAGTCATGAGCATCTACTACAATTTGTCTAACAATATCAAGACTAACATAGTCTGGAAAATAGCCAAATACAACTAAAGGAAGATAAGAGGAAGAAGAGCACGTGCTACGATCGCTAGGCTACCTTGCAATCCCCGAGAAAATCTGCAACCGGAATAGTCAACAGCCACTATCGTGTCTAGCTACACCTGGATCTGCACACAAGGTGCAGGGAGTAACGTGAGTACGCCAACTCAGTAAGTATAAACAGTAAAGAAAGACTGAGCAGTAGTGACGAGCAACAAAGCATATAAAGTTCATATCATGAAATCTCAGTAAAATACAACATGCTTTAAAAATCATTGTTTGAATCAAATCAACTCGTTTAAAACCCAGTTCCAGTAAAAATCATTTAAAATATTTTTCAACGGTTTCAAACAGAGGCTCAATGCAAAGGTGAGCAAAATGATGAAATCATAAATAGCCCATCGGGCAAAACATCACTCATATACAGCCCCTCGGGCAAACATCACAGTCACGCATGCCTCTCGGGCATACCTCACAATCAATCATGCCTCACAGTCTCTCAGCACTCGACAATCGACACTCGGCACTCGCACTCAGTAGGTACATGCGCTCACTGGGGGTGTGTACAGACTCCGGAGGGGCTTCTTCAGCCCAAGCGCTATATCAAGCCAAATCATGGCATAAATCACTCAGACCCTCGGCCTATATCAAACATGCTGTGGCGTGCAGCCTGATCCCATAAATATCCTCACAAATCAGGCCCTCAGCCTCACTCAATCATAAACCTCTCAAGCCACTCGGGCTCTCAGTAAAACCAGGGTACTCAGCCCAAAACAACATTTATATGCATCAAAACCAAGTAGTAAAACTGAGTTATACAGTAAACAAGTATAACCAAGACTCAGTATAGATTTACAATCGAAAACAGTGAGAGGATAGTAAGAAAAAGGCCTCTAAGGGTCCAAACAGCACTAGCACAAGGCCCAAACATGGCATTCCGCCCAATTTACAGAAACTCATTTCTAAAACTCATAAGTATCATATAGTTTCAATAAAGTATGCAACTTTACAGTTGCTACGGGATGGACCAAGTCATAATCCTCAACGGTGCATGCCCACACGCCCGTCACTCAGCATGTGTGTCACCTCAACATAGTAATTGATACGAAAATCCTGGGATTTACAATCGTTACTTACCTCAAACCGATCAAATCCCCTACTCCGCGATGCTCTTGCCTCTCGATTAGGCCTCCAAACACTCTGAATCTATTCATTATCAGTACAATACCATCAATATACGCTAATGGAATGAATTCCACAAGAAAACCTATCAAATTAGCTCAAAACTCGAAATTGGCTCAGACCCGGCCCCCGAGCCCACGTCTCGAAATATGACATAATTTACAAAACTAGAAAGCTCATCCACTTACGAGTCTAACCATACCAAATTCACCAAAATCCGACCTCGTTTGGTCCTTCAAATCCTTAAATTACTCTCCAAAAATCCCAATCCCTAACCCCTCATTTCACTTCAAAACTCTTACTAATTAATGATGAACAAAGCCATAGATTCACGAAATTTATACCATTATGGGTTAGAATCACTTACCCCAACGTTGATCCTTGAAAACCTTAGAAAAATATCCCCTCTCCCGAGTTCCTTAAGCCCAAAATTGAAAATGAAAGACAACCACGAGCTGGAGGCTTTCTGCCCAGCACTATCGCACCTGCGGCCTCTTTTTCCGCTTCTGCGACGCCGCACCTGGGGGAATTTCCATTCAGGTGCGAAACTCACTAAAAAGCCCAGATTCTGCATCTGCGGCCCAAATCGCGCACCTGCGCGTAACACTTCGCATCTGGGAAGCCAGCCCAAAATCCTTCTCTCTGCATCTGCGCCCCAGGCCTCGCACCTGCGGACTCGCAGATGCAACCTCATATACGCACTTGCGGATCCAGCCTACCTCGACACTGTCTGCACCCTCGGATTCAAGCCTAAGAACTTCTAAACTTCAAAATTCGACAATCGATGCCGAAACCAACCAAACCACGTTCGAATGACCTCAAATTTTGCACACACGTCACAAATGACACTACGAACCTACTCCAACTTCCGAAATTCCATTCCGACCCCGATATCAAATTTTTCACTACCGACCAAAATCGCCAAATTTCCAACTTTCTCCAATTCAAGCCTAATTCTACTACGGACCTCCAAATCTCATTCCGAATGCACTCCTAAGTCCAAATTCACCTAACGAAGCTAACGGGACCATAAAAATTCAAATCTGAGATCGTTTACACATAGTTCAACATCCGATTGACTTTTCCAACTTAAGCTTCTAAATAGGAGACTAAGTGTCTTATTCTACTCTGAAATCACTCCGAACCTGAACCAACCAACCCGATACATCACAATATAGCTTAAAAGCATAAAGGAAGTAGAAATGGGGGAAACGAGGCTATAACTGTCGAAACGACCGGTCAGGTCATTACAACCCTTCATCACACTTCTGTGCAACATGCGACGCATCTGCGGCATCGCACCTGCGGCCAATTTCTCGTAGGTGCGATTACACTAGAAAACAAAAAGTTTCCCAGATTTCTTCCAAGTCCGAATTTGATCCCTTAACCATCCGAAACTCACCCGAGACCCTCGAGAGCTTAACCAAATATACCAACATATCCTAAAACATTATACGAACTTGCTCGCGTGATCAAATTGCCCAAATAACACCTAAAACTACGAATCGCACCCCAAATTAAAGGAAATTTCCATGAAAACTTTAAAACTTATATTTTCACAACCGGACGTCCGAATCACGTCAAATGAACTCTTTTTCTCACCAAATTCGGCAAACAAGTCATAAATATTATAGTGGACCTATACCTGGCTCCAAAACTAAAATACGAACCCGGTGTCAATAAATCCAATATCAGTACATTCTTAAAAATCATTAAGCTTTCAAACTTTTAATTTTTCATCAAAATTCCATATCTCGGGCTAGGGACCTCGAAATTTGATTCCGGGCATACGCCTAAGTCCCAAATCACGATACGGACCTACCGGAACTGTCAAAACACTGATCCGAGTCCATTTCCTCAAAATGTTGACCAAAGTCAACATAGTTGAGCTTTTAAAGCTCTAATTCACCTTTTAATCCATTTTTCACATAAGAACTTTACGGAAAATTTTACGGACTGTGTGCGCAAATTGAGGAAATGATAAATAGTTTTTTACGAGGTCTTAGAATATAAAATTAATTATTAAATTTAAATATGACATTTTGGGTCATCACAACACTAGTATATGAATTTATGTTGTTTAGAAGGGGACTCCGGAGTCTGCGAACGCTGGTAGATATACCTCGAAGTCTCCTCATACAGCTAGTTTACAGATGCCTGGTCTGATAAGAGGTACCAGGATCTGCACAAAAAGATATGCAGAAGCGTAGTATGAGTACACCACAGCGGTACCCAGTAAGTGTCAAGCCTAACCTCGGTAGAGAAAGGTATGGCGAAAATACTAAAGCCTGGCAGTGCAGTCACCAAGAGAGTCCGGCCGCACAATTTTTGTGCGACCGCAGGAGATGGGATATGCGGCCGCACTTGAATTTGTGCGGACCACACATGGTGAGTTCAGAGAATATACTATATAACCGAGGCTTAGGTTATTATTTCATTTTTGGACCTTGGGAGCTCGGTTTGAGACGATATTCCATGGGTTTTCAAGAAATTCTTCGTGGTAAGTGATTCTAACTCGGATTTGGTTAATATACATGAATATATCACTGATGAAAAAATGTAGCAATTTCATAAACCACTAATTGATGATTTGAAGGTCGAGTTGTGATCGGAATTGGCTAATTTTGGTATGGTTGGACTCGTGAGTTAATGGGTGTTCATATTTTATGACTTTTACCCGATTTCGAGATGCGGGCCCGGGGAGGGTTTTTGGGCATTTTTCTAATTTCTTGCTTTAGCTTTTATTTCATTAATTAGATTCGTTTCTTGTAGCTATATTTACATTAAGTAATTTATTTGGCAAGATTTAAGCCACTCAGAGCCGGATATTCATGGGAAAGGCATTGTGATTAATTGATTGAGCTTGGTTCGAGGTAAGTGGTTTGCCTAACCTTGTGTGGGGGAACTCCCCTTAGGATTTGGTAATGCTTTTGATATATGAGCGCCGTGTACGTGAGGTGACGAGTCCGTACATGGGCTATTGTTGAAAAAGTATGTTTTCATTAAGTAAAATATTTGTCTTCCTTTAATTGAGCTACACTTGTCACGACCCCAAATTCCCTCTGTAGGAGGTCGTGATGGCACCTAGTCTCTAAGACTATGTAAGCCCATCAATGCGGAATAATAATAAATATCTGAAATAAATAAACTACAATTCAAATAATTACAACTCCCAAAACCCGGTAGAAATAAGTCACAAGCTTCAAAGAATTTATTATCTATGTCTCTATACATCAGAGTCTGAAGCAAATAAGGAAGACATCATAGTAAGATAGCAGGGTACTCCAGAGTCTGCGGACGCTGGCAGATATACCTCGAAGTCTCCTCGTACAGCTAGTTTACTGATGCCTGGTCTGATAAGCGGTACCTGGATCTGTACAAAAATATGTACAGAATTGTAGTATGAGTACACCACAGCGGTACCCAGTAAGTGTCAAGCCTAACCTCGGTAGAGTAGTGACGATGTCAGATCAGGCCCTACTGGAAAATAATTAATGGCATGGTAAAATGTTTAACAATATCATAAAATAGTATGACAATGGAAATGTGTCTAGTAGTATGTCACCATTAAATTACACCAAATAATGAAAATTAATATCTCGTGGAAACAAAATAGAATTCTTTTCAACTTTAAGAAAATCACAACAATAATCAAAGGCGGCTGCGGTCATAAATCAATATCAACAAGGGCACTTTCGAGGTACCGCCTCGTAGTCCTAAATCATAAATAAATTCACAATATATCATTTTCTTATCTCACCACGGGAGCCTTCGCAATTTATTTTAAAGAAAATATTTTTTCCAAAATAGCATCCCGCGTTTTAGCCATCCTTATCATACCGCATGACTTCTAGTAGTTCCCCTACTAGCCACGCGTATCAAGCCACCCTTATCTCACCGCATGCGTTTTAATACCCAGACCTTATACCACCGCATGCTTATCAATATCACAATATGCACCTCAAGTGCTCAAATAATTTAACTTGCCAAAATAATTCAACAACAATATTTTTCCACAATAAAGAGCTCACGGCTCATGCCAAAATAAATCATCAATAATATTTTTTCACAATAAAGAGCTCACGACTCATGCAAAAATATATCATCAATAATATTTTTCACAATAAAGAGTTCATGGCTCCATTACAATGAGTACGAAAATCTTACAAAAATATTCAGGAAATAAACAGTTCAGCAAAATAATATTTAAAAATCTTTAATACGTTGCTTCAATACCAAATAAAAAAAAGTCAAATACTTCGTATCAATAATATTTAATTTAAAGAAAATCAACCTTCAAATAATGCACAGAATAAAAGAAACCAAGTTCCAACTAAACAGGTAAAACAATTAATAGGAAAAATGTCAAGCATATTTAAAGTATAAACATTTAAATCAATGATGAAGAATATAAGAAGGTAAAATTATTTAATTGATATGCAACAACGATCTACACAATTTAAAGACATAATCTTTCGCATTTAGCCCGTGTACACACTCTTCACCTCGTGTACACAACTTTCAACACATTTTAATTTATCATTTCAATACCAATCCTAGGGAAACTTTCCACCACACAAGGTTAGATAAGTCACTTATCTCGACTTCCTCTAATTTAACCAAGTAGTACACCTTTTCCTTGATTTTCCGATTCCGGTCGACTCGTATCTAGTCATAATTAATTTGATACAGTCAACAAAAATTATAGAATCAATTCCTTAAGAAAATACTATATTTTTCAATAAAATCCGAAATTAACTCGAAAATGGCTCGTGGGGCCCACGTCTCATAATCCGGAGAAAGTTACGAAATACGAACGCCCAGTCAACCACGAGTCCGACCATACCATTTTTTACTAAAATCCGACATCAACTTGACCTCCAAATCTCAAATTCTCATTTTGAAATCCCTATGTCCAAATCCTCTAATTTCACCTCAAAAACATGTAATCTATTCGAAATATTCAATGATAATCTAATATAATTGACTAACAATGATCACATGTGAATTACCTCAAGATTTCCCGTGATTTCTCGCTCCAATATAAAATTCTCGCACCTGCAGTCCCGCATCTGCGGAAATTAGTCAGCCCAGCTGCCTTCGCATCTGCGAGCCCTGGACCGCATCTGCGTCTTCACAGATGCAGAAAATTCGATCGCACCTGCGCGCCTGCCCGCACATGTGCCCTTCCTCATGCTTTTGTGCAAGCGCTTCTGCGCAACATGAGCCGCATCTAAGGCATCGCACCTGCGGCCAATTTCTTACAGGTGCGATTACACCAGAAGACATAAATTTTCCAAGATTTCTTCTAAGTCTGAAATCTGGATTACACCCTCGGGACCTTAACCACATATACCAACATGTCCTAAAACAATATACGAACTTGCTCGCGCCCCAAATCAAAGGAAATTTCCAAGAAAACTTTAAAACATATATTTTCACAACCGGACATCCGAATCATGTCAAATCAATTCTGTTTCTCACCAAATTCGGCAGACAAGTCATAAATATTATAGTGGACTATACCAGGCTCCGGAACTAAAATACGGACCCTGTGTCAATAAATCCAACATCAGTAAATTCTTAAAAATTATTAAGCTTTCAAACTTTTAATTTTTCATCAAAATTCCATATCTCGAGCTAGGGACCTCGGAATCTGATTTCGGGCATACGCCCAAGTCCCAAATCATGATGTGGACCTACGGAACTGTCAAAACACTGATCCGAGTCCGTTTGCTTAAAATATTGACCAAAGTCAACTTAGTTGAGTTTTTAAAACTCTAATTCACCTTTTAATCCATGTTTCACATAAGAACTTTTCGAAAAATTTTACGGAATGCGCGCGCAAATTGAGGAAATAATAAATAGTACTTTAGGAGGTCTTAGAACACAGAATTAATTATTAAATTTAAAATGACATATTGGGTCATCACAACACTAGTATATGAATTTATACTGTTTAGTCTAGAACAGCATGTTTACGTATCTTAATTGCTTATGTGAACTCTGTGCAGCATGCTTAGTGAATTTTCTCTTTCTTCCTTGACTGGTACTTAGTCTAAATCATAAGATTTCATGATGTAGTTGTATTTCTATTGTTTGCACGGCATATTTACTTTGGGACTACGGAACGGTATTCCGGTAGATCCCCCCTGCTCTGCATATTTAATTTGAGACTACAGAACGGTATTCTGATAGATCCCCCTGCTCTGCATATTTACTTTGGGACTACGGAACGGTATTCGGTACATCCCCCCCGGTTTTGCATATTTACGTTTGGGATTACGGGACAGTATCCTGGGAGATCCCCTGTTGTTATTTCTATGTACTAAGCTGTTGACTTGCTATGATTTCATTCTTGTTAAATTTTAGTACTTATTTTTACTGCAATATTTCATTTCATCTTGTGTTATTATCTATATACCAGTAGGGCTATGACCTGACCTCGTCACTACTCGACCGAGGTTAGGATTGGCACTTACTGGGTACCGATTGTAGTGTACTCATGCTACTCTTTTGCACAAGTTTTTTGTGTGTAGATCTAGTTACTCCTTATCAGTTGCACTATCAATGAGTCGAGACAACTTTGGAGACTTCAAGGTATATCTGCCTTGTCCGCAGATCTCAGAGTCCCCTTATACTCTTCCCCATGCCCATTATCTTCTGCATTTTCTTTTGATAGACTCTGATATATAGAGACACTAGATTTTGCTTCTGTAGATTTTGATTCACGATGTTCCGGGTTTTGGGAATGCTATGTAATATACTAAAGAGTTGGTTATTGTACATGCCAAGTGGCATGGTATTAAGTTATGGTGTTATTACTACAGTTAGTTGTTGAATTTATGTTTTCATTTCATTATTCCGCAAATGTTAGTCTTACCTAGTCACAGAGACTAGGTGATGCCACGACATCACTCGGAGGGGAAATTGGGTCGTGACAAGCTGGTATCAGAGCTCTAGGTTCATAGGTGTTGTGAGTCACAAGACGATTTATTAGAGTCTCGCGGATCGGTACGGAGACGTCTGTACTTATCTTCGGGAGGCTATGGAACTGTTAGGAAAATTTCACTACTTTGATTCCTTGTCGTGCGAAAATTGTTGACTTCTAAAAAATTCTAAACTTCCGTATTCTATTCTCTCACAGATGGTGAGGACACGTACAAGCGGATCTGATGACCAGGCACTCGCTCCCCCTACTAGAGCCGCGAGAGTTCGGGGTCGGGGTAGAAGCCGAGGACGTCCACGTGGTGCAGGCAGAGCACCCGCACGAGCTGCTACAAAGGAGCCCCCAGTAGCTCCAGCTGGAGGGCAGACACCTGAGGTACCTGTCTCTACACCAGCCCTCCAGGAGACTCTAGCTAGTTGTTGAGCATGTTCATCACCTTAGCTATTGCTGGATTGATTCCACTTGCTCCTGCCACATCTCAGGCCGGGGGAGGAGCACAGACTCCCGTCGCCGATACGCTAGAGCAGCGGGTTCAGGTCGACCAGGTTCCAGAGATTGTACCAATGCAATCGGTAGCTCCAGCTCAGCCCGAAGTTAGGGCAGCAGCTTCTGAGGTGGAGCAGCTCAGACTTGAGAGGTACAAAAAGTACCACCCACCTACCTTCAGCAGATTTGGTATAGATGATGCTCAGGGTTTTCTGGAGAAGTGTCATCGTATTCTCCGTACTATGGGCGTAGCGGAGATGAACGGGGTTTCTTTTACTACATTCCAGCTTAGAGAAGCCTATTAGTGGTGGAGTGCTTATGAGCTGAGTAGTCCGGATGAGGCAGTTTCACTTACATGGACTCAATTCTCAGACATGTTTTTGAGAGAGTACGTCCCTCAGAGTCTCAGGGACTCATGGCACGCGGAGTTTGAGCAGCTACGCCAGGAATCTATGACTGTGTTAGAGTATGCAGCCCGTTTCAGTGATTTGGCCCGACATGCACCGGCCTTGGTTGCCACAGTTCGAGAGAGGGTTTGACGGCTTATTGAGGGACTCCACCTCAGCATCCAGATTAGTATGGCCAGGGAGTTGGAGATGGATATTTCTTATCAGTAGGTTATGAGTATTTCCAGAAGATTGGAGAGACTCCACCTCATCATCTCGAGAGACTGGTTATTATTCTAGTGCTCATGCCCCAGCAGCTCGCCATGGTAGGGGTTATGTGAGTCGCCCCGTTCATACAGCTCTTCCAGCCGCCAGTGGTGTTCCAGCTCCTTCTAGGCCCTAGGAGCCTTATTATGCACTGCCGATATCTAGTGTGCCTCCTTCACGGGGTGTTCCTAGCGGCCAGTCCAGCAGATCTGGCTCGAGCCAGCAACAACAGCCACGCCCTCCCAGATCTTGTTTTGAGTGTGGAGACACTCGCCATATGGTGAGGGATTGCCCTAGATTTAGGAGGGGTGCACCTCCACAGACTTCTTAGCCACAACATTCTCCACTGGGTCCTCAGGCTATGATTACAGCACCAGCTGCAACCTCACCTGCTCAACCAGCCCGAGGTGGAGGTCGGGGAGGTAGAGGTTGCCCTAGAGGGGGAGGCCAGGCCAGATATTATGCCCTTCCTGCTCGTACAGAGGCAAACGCTTCTGATTCTATCATTGCAGGTTTTGTTCGTCATAGAGATACGTCGGTATTATTTGACCCAGGCTCTACATATTCCTATGTGTCCTCTTATTTTGCCCCGTATTTGGGCGTATCGCGAGATTCTTTGAGTTTCCCTGTTTATGTGTCTACTCCTATGGGAGATTCTCTTATTGTGGACCGCGTGTATCGGTCGTGTTTGATTGCTCTTAGTGGTTTTGAGACCAGAGCCAATTTATTATTGCTCAGCATGGTGGACTTTGATATTATTTTGGGCATGGACTGGTTGTCGCCCCATTATGCTATTCTTGATTGTCACGCTAAGACCATGACACTGGCTATGCCAGGTTTACCATGATTAGAGTGGAGAGGTACCTTAGAGTATACTCCTAACAGAGTTATTTCATTTCTTAAAGCTCAATGAATGGTTGAGAAGGGGTGTGATGCGTATCTAGCTTATGTGAGAGATGTCAGTATTGATACCCCTACAGTTGAGTCATTTCTAGTAGTGAGGGACTTTCCAGATGTGTTTCCAGCTGATCTTCCGGGCATGCCGCCCGATAGAGATATTGATTTTGGCATTGATTTGTTGTAGGGCACTCAGCCCATCTCTATTCCTTCATATCGTATGGCTCCTCCTGAATTGAAGGAGTTGAAGGAGCAGTTATAGGAGTTTCTTGATAAGGGCTTCATTCGGCCCAGTGTGTCACCTTGGGGTGCTCCTGTCTTATTTGTGAAGAAGAAGGATGGTTCTATGCGGATGTGTATTGATTACCACTAGTTGAACAAAGTCACAGTGAAGAACCGGTATCCTTTGCCTCGTATTGATGACCTATTTGATCAGTTATAGGGTGCTAGAGTGTTTTCCAAGATTAACTTACGTTCAGGATATCATTGGTTGAAGATTCGGGAGCCAGCATCCTGAAGACTGCTTTCAAGACCAGATATGGTCACTATGAGTTTCTTGTCATGTCTTTTGGGCTGACCAATGCCCCAGTAGCATTTATGCATTTGATGCACAGTGTATTTTGGCCCTATGTTGACTCATTCGTCATTGTCTTTATTGACAATATTCTGGTATACTCTCGGAGTCGGGAGTATCATGAGCACCACCTGAGGACTGTGCTTCAGACCTTAAGAGAAAAGAAGTTATATGCAAAATTTTCAAAGTGTGAGGTTTGGCTAGACTTAGTGGCATTCTTGGGTCATATAGTATCGAGTGATGGGATCCATGTGGATCCGAAGAAGATTGAAGCAGTGCAGAGTTGGCGCAGACCGTCCTCAGCTACAGAAATTCGGAGTTTTCTTGGTTTGGCGGGGTATTACTATCGATTTGTAGAGGGTTTCTCATTTATTGCATCATCTATGACCAGGCTGACCCAGAAGGTTGCTCCGTTCAGGTGGACAGAGGAATGTGAGGAGAGCTTTCAGAATCTCAAGACAGCTTTAACTATATCCCCAGTATTGGTGTTGCCTACAGGTTCAGGGTCTTATACTGTATATTGTAATGCATCGCGGATTGGTCTCAGTGCAGTGTTGATGCAGGATGGTAGGGTGATTGCCTACGCGTCCAGACAGCTGAAGGTGCATGAAAAGAACTATCATGTCTATGACCTGGAGTTAGCATCTATTGTTCATGCATTGAAGATTTGGCGGCATTATTTATATGGTGTTCCTTGTGAGATTTACACCGATCACCAGAGTTTGCAGCATCTGTTCAAGCAGAAGGATCTTAATTTGTGTCAGAGGAGGTGGTTGGAGCTGCTTAAGGATTATGATATCACCCTTTTGTAACACCCTGGGAAGGCCAATGTGGCAGCCGATGCTTTGAGTCGCCGGGCAGAGAGTTTGAGAAGTTTAGCATATCTACCAGCATTAGAGAGGCCATTGGCATTGGATGTTCAGGCCTTTGCCAGTCAGTTTGTGAGATTGGATATTTCTAAACCGAGTTGAGTATTGGCTTGTGTGGTCTCTCAATTTTCTCTTTATGATCGTATCAGGGAGCGTCGGTATGATGACCCTCATCTGCTTGTCTTTAAGGACACGGTCCAGTACGGTGATGCTAAAGAGGTCACTATTGGAGATGATGGTGCATTGAGGATGCAGGGCAGGCTATGTGTGCCCAATGTAGATGGTTTGCGTGAGTTGATTCTTCAGGAGGCTCACAGTTCGCGGTCCTCTATTCATCCGAGTGCCTCGGAGATGTATCAGGACTTGAGACAACATTACTGGTGGAGGAGAATGAAGAAGGACATAGTAGAGTATGTGGCTCGATGTTTGAATTGCCAGCAGGTAAAATATGAGCATCATCGACCAGGTGGATTACTTCAGAAGTTAGAGATTCCAGAGTGGAAATGGGAGAGGATCACGATAGATTTTGTTCTTGGACTTCCACGGACTCAACAAATTTTTGATACAGTTTGGGAGATTGTAGATAGGCTGACCAAGTCAGCTCATTTCATTCTTGTGATGACTACCTATTCTTCCGAGCAGTTGGCTCGAATTTATATCTGCTAGATCGTCAGGCTTCATGGCGTACCAGTATCTATCATCTCTGATCAGGGTACGCAGTTTACATCACGATTTTGGAGAGTTGTACAGCATGAGTTGGGTACTCGGGTTGAGTTGAGCACAGCATTTCACCCTCAGACGGACGGACAGTCCGAGCGCACTATTCAGATACTGGAGGATATGCTCCGCGCTTGTGTGATAGATTTTGGGGGTGCTTGGGACCAGTTTTTGCCACTTGCGAAGTTTGCTTACAATAATAGTTATCAGTCCAGCATTCAGATGGCATCGTATGAGGCTCTGTATGGTAGGCGTTGTCGGTCCTTAATGGGTTGGTTCGAGCCGGGTGAGGCCAGGTTATTGGGTACGAACTTGGTTCAGGATGACTTGGAGAAGGTTAAGGTGATTCAGGATAGACTTCGCACAACCCAGTCCAAACAGAAGAGTTATGCGGGTCGGAAGGTTCGAGATGTTGCATTCATGGTTGGAGAGCTGGTCTTGCTCCAGGTTTCGCCCATGAAGGGCGTTATGAAGCTCAAAAAGAAGGGCAAGCTAAGCCCAAGGTTCATTGGTCCTTTCGAGGTGTTGCGGCGTGTTGGGGAGGTTGCTTATGAGCTTGCCTTACCTCCCAGCCTAGCAGGAGTTCATCCGGTATTTCATGTTTCGATGCTCTGGAGGTATCACAGCGATCCGTCTCATGTGTTGGATTTTAGCTCAGTCCAATTGGACAAGGATCTATCTTATGTTGAGGAGCCAATGGCTATTTTAGACAGGCGGGTAAGAAAGCTAAGGTCAAATTTCAGTAAAGCAGACAGCCGGCCGAGGAGGCGACTTGGGAGACCGAGCAGGATATGCGCAGCCATTATTCTTATCTTTTCACCACTTCAGGTATGTCTCTATACTCGTTCGAGGACGAACGATTATTTTAAGAGGGGGAGGAGGTAATGACCCGGCCGGTCATTTTGAGAGTAATAGCCCCAATCCCCTATTAACTACTTTCCCTATATCTATTTTCTACTATTGTGACTTGCCGGGAGGTTTCGTTTTGGTTTTTGGAGTATTTTGGGACACTTAGTCCCTAAATGGGAGCTTAAGTCTTAAAATTTGGACCGTAGTCGGAATAGTGTGAAGACGGATCCGAAACTTCGTTAGCTCTGTTGGGTGATTTTAGGCTTAGGGGCGTGTCCGGATTGTGTTTTGAAGGTCCGTAGCTCAATTAGGCTTGAAATGACAAAAGTCGAATTTTTGAAGTTTTGGACTGGTATTGAAATTTTTGATATCGGAGTCGAATTACCATTCTGAAAGTTGGAGTAGGTCCGTAATATTGATTTTGACTTGTGTGCAAAATTTGGGGTTAATTGGATGACGTTTGGTTGGTTTCGGCATCGGTTGTCAAATTTGGAAGTTTCAAGTTCTTTAAGTATGAATCGGAGGATGATTCATGATTTTAGCACTGTTTGATGTGATTTGAGGGCTTGACTAAGTTCGTATGGTATTTTAGGATTGGTTGGTATGTTTGGTTGAGGTCTCGGGGGCCTCAGGTGAGTTTCAGGGTGAGTTTTGAGCGAGTACGAGCTTTTCGGCACTCTAATGTTGTTGTGGGGGTCTTTGGAAGTGCGGACCGCACATTTTGGCAGTGCTGAGGAAAAAGAGAAGTACGAACCTCATGGCAATTATGCGGACCGCAAAATGTTGTGTGCGGCCGCACTTCAGGCCGCAGTAGAGTGTGCGAGACACACAATTTTGTGTGCGGCCGCACTCAGGAACTCACAGATTCGCTAGTCTGACTTCGGAAGCTTGTATCTTTTGATTTACAAGGAATTGTGAGATGATCCAAAAATAAAAAATCAAAGCCCTTCGTGTCTAGTTTCCAGAAAGATAAAGAAGTCATCATTTGTATATCTATAGAGAAAGTTATGGACAAAATACTAAAGCCTAGCAGTGCAGTCACCAAGAGAGTGCGGCCGCACAATTTTTGTGCGACCGCAAGAGCTGGGATGTGCGGCCGCACTTAGAATTGTGCGAAACGCACATGGTGAGTTCATATAATGTACTATATAACCGAGGCTTAGGTTATTATTTCAATTTTGGATCTTGGGAGCTCGGTTTGAGACGATGTTTCGTTGGTTTTTCAAGATATTCATCGGGGTAAGTGATTCTAACTCGGATTTGCTTAATATACATGAATATATCACTGATTTTATCATTTATTTAGTACTTTGAGATGAAAATTTAGGAAAAATTGTAAAAACTTCATAAACCACAAATTGAAAATTTGAAGGTCGAGTTATGATCGGAATTGGCTAATTTTGGTATGGTTGGACTCGTGAGTGAATGGGTATTCATATTTTGTGACTTTTATACAATTTCTAGACATGGGCCCGGGGAGGCTTTTTGGGCGTTTTTCTAATTTCTTGCTTTAGATTTGATTTCATTAGTTAGATTAGTTTCTTGTAGCTATATTTACGTTATGTAATTGATTTGGCTATATTTGGACCACTCAGACCCGGATATTCGTGGGAAAGGTATTGTCACTGATTGATTGAGCTTGATTTGAGGTAAATGGCTTACCTAACCTTGTGTGGGGGAACTCCCCTTAGGATTTGGCAATATATGAGCACCGTGTACGTGAGGTGACGAGTGCGTACACTGACTATTGTTGAAAAACTCTGTTTTCATTAAGTAAAATATTTGTCTTCCTTTAACTGAGCTACACTAGTATATGAATTTATCTTGTTTAGTCTAGAACAGCATGTCTATGTGTATTAATTACTTATGTGAACTTTGTGCAGCATGCTTGGTGAATTTCCTGCTTCTTCCTTGACTGGTACTTGGTCTAAATCGTAAGATTTCGTGATGTAGTTGTATTTTTATTATTTGCGCTACATATTTACTTTGAGACTACGGAACGGTATTCTGGTAGATCCCCCTGCTCTGCATATTTATTTTGGGACTACGGAACGGTATTCCGGTAGATTCCCTGCTCTGCATATTTACTTTGGGACTACGGAACGGTATCCTGGTAGATTCCCTGCTCTGCATATTTACTTTGGGACTACGGAACGGTATTCCGGGACTACTTTGCACGCTTATAAGATTACACTTCCAAAAAGAAGAAAAAAGATCGTATCTCAAGAAAGAATGGTGGTAGTTCTGCAGATTTATTATTTGTACTAGTAAGAAAGTATAGTTTTTCAATAGAGCTGAATATAGCTTTCTTAGTTTTACCTGGGTTTACATATGTAATAAGTATCACGCACTTTTTTGATTCTATTGATCTTTTCTCTTGGCAACTAAATAAATTTTTTCAACCTCTGGTAGACAAAAGTAGACACAATTAAAAAGATGATCCAAATCACGAAAATAAAATTAACAGAAAACTAAAGAAAATTTTGGAATGCAAAGATTAACAAATCTTCTGAAATCAATAAATAAAATGGAAAACAAGAGGTAGGGAATCTCCAAAAGCATTTCACTCATCTGGAGTGTAACAATACATTTCTCAAATTAACAGTAGTAGAACGTGAAATTACACACATGAAATTGGCTCGCATAATTCGTTCTCCATCAGATATCACAAGAAATAGTTTAGCAAACCACCAAAATTTTCAAATCTTTGCAAGACACGCCTCTCAAATCTCAAGTCTGGGAGAATCAATTTTCAGCAATAAATGGGAAGGACGTAGATAGATATACACACACAGAGGTAAATCTAACCAAATTGCTGAAGTTGGGACTTTTAGATTTGAGTTGTCCGGAGGTCAATTCAAGCAAGAAGGCGATTTTGGAATATCGGCCTAACTTCAAAAAGGTAAGTATCTTGCCTAACCTTGAGTGGGAGAAATTCCCCTTAGGCATTGAGTCTTATGTGCAATTTGTGTAATTGAAAACCATGTACGCGAGGTGACAAGTACGCATTTGGTTTATGTATACAAATTACATTGATTAAAATCCTTAGACGCCCTTATGTATTAAATTAGAAATTATTGGTACTTATTAAATCCTTTAATTACCTTACCTAAATTCTTGTTTTGTTGGATTTATTTTTATATGATGATTTGGTGTGATTGCCATCTTGATATTTATATGAAATATTATTTTGTTGAGTTGTTTACTTCCGGATATATTTGTTAAGATTTTGTGCACATTATGGTCGAGCCATAAGTTCCTTATTGTGGAAAATAATGTATTGTTGAATTTGGTGGCGAGTTATAATATTTGAGCACTTTATGTGCAATCTGTGATAAATAGTAGTATTTGAGCACTTGATGTGTAATCTGTAATAAGTTATAATATTTTAGTACTTGATGTGCAATATGTGATAAATTATAATATTTGAGTATTTGATGTGCAAATTTGTGATATGTTGTAATATTTGAGCACTTGAGGTGCAATTTATGAGATGTGATATTGGCACGTTATATTGTTGGGAAGTTTTATTCGGGTGTTTGCATGAGGTTTCTGTCGTGCTATTATTACTATTGATTTATCCACATGCGGTGTAACAAGGCGGGCTCTCTCTCTCTCTCTCTCTCTCTCTCTCTCTCTCTCTCTCTCTCTCTCTCTCATATATATATATATATATATATATATATATATATATATATATATATATATATAGGTTTGCGCATGTGGCGAGACAATGTGAGAATATTATTATGCGCGTGCGGCGAGACAAGGTGGGCATTTACATTATTATTGCGCACGTGGCGAGACAAGGTGGTCTATGTCAAAAATTGAAGTGAGATGACTTGTGATAGCCTGGGGGCATTGTTGTTATTGCATATTTACTTTGGGACTACGAGGTGGTACCTCGGGAGATCCCCCTGTCTTGCATATTTAGTTTTGGGACTACGAGGCAGTACCTTGGGAAATTCCCTGTTGAGCATTTACTTTTGGGACTACGAGACGGTATCTCGGGAGTGCCCTTTTGTTGACATCTCTCTATGGTTGCACTTGCCTTTGATTATTTTGTATTTCCGTGATAGGAAAATCTTTGTGATCTGCCGTGATGTATTATTTTACTATGTGTTTGTATTCCTTGTTGTATTGTGTTGGCTTGGACTTTTTAGTACGAGACTCTGAAGATTTATATTCTTGATTTTTATCGATTTTTGATGACTGAGTTATTTTAAATAAAAGATGTTACTATTATGTTTTGAATTAATAAGTTTTACATCCGAAGCAATATATTATCTTATGTTTTATTTAAATTGAAATGTCATTTTTGTTCACTCCAACTATTTCTAAAATAAACTCATTTCTTTGTTGAATTCTTACTCGGTTTAGAAATGATAACCTTACTTTATTGAAAATAAATTAATCGTGCGGATTTTATGTATAGACATATTTGGCACGAGAGTTATCCGTGAGGTTGTGATAGAGATATAGGCACGAGGTGCCGTGGAAATATGAAAGTGGGCTGAGATCCGTATTTTTATGATTATGAGATGAGGTGTCACAAGGTGACTTTTATTTGAAAGAATTATATTCAAAATATTATTGGAAAGAATTATATTCGAAAGATATCTATTTGAAGAAATTATATTAGAAAGAGATTTATTTGAAAGAATTTTATTCTGAAGAGTATTATTAGAGAAGCATATAGGCAAAAGATTTATATTTGAAAGACTTGATTTAATTGGATGTACTTGTATTTATTATTTGTTAAGCAATATTAATGGTATTCCTGTTGCCCTGTTGTGCATATCACTAGTTGATTTGTGTTGCCCTTATTGTTATTTGTTTCCTATTATTTTGTCTACAATATTGCACAGGTTATTGACCCAAAACTAAATCCTATCGTGATGGCGCCTATCGTGGTATTAGGCAAGCCGACACATTTCCAAAATACATCGATATTTCATTTAAAAGATAAGTCAAAGCTTTACTTTACTAGAATCCTCATCAAAGAGTTCAAACCAAAATAAAAATAAAATGCGGAAAAGATAGCCCGACATCGGAGTGTCACTAAGTTATGAGCAACTACTATAAACTGTCTGATAACATCAAGACTAGCATAGTCTGGAAAAAAAACCCAATACAACTAAGGGGAAGATAAGGAAGAAGAAAAACAGGGTTGCGATCACCAGGCAGCTACCTTGCTATCTCCGATGATCCGCTACTGAATATATCAACAACCGCTACCGTGGCCAAAAATGTCTGGATCTGCACACAAGGTACAGGGAGTAACGTGAGTACACCAACTCAGTAAATAACAACAGTAAATAAAGGTTGAGAAGTAGTGACGAGCTAGATGCAAGTATAGTTCATATCACAAAAAATCCGTAAAGTACAGCATGCTTTAAAAACCAGTGTTCAAGTCAAATCAGCTGGTTTAAATCCAGTTCAGGTAAAAAAAAATAAAAATATCTTTCAATAGTTCTCAAACGAGGACTCGAAGCAGCTATGAGAACACATGATGAAATCATATACCGCCCCTCGGCCAAAATATCACTCAGTCCTCCCAATCACTCCAACCTCGCCATCACTCATGCCTCCCAATCACTCAGCACTCCGCACTCGCACTCAGTAGTTACATGCGCTCACTGGGGGTTTGTACAGATTTCGGAGGGGATCCTTCATCCCAAGCGCTATATCAATGCCCAACATGACAGAATCAATGAAACATGCCGCGGCGTGCAGCCCGATCCCATAAATGTGATGACCCAAAAGGTCATCTTATGTCTTAGAACTCGAATCTGAGCTCTTAAGCCTTACAAATCTCATTTTTATCATCCTCAATTTGCGTGCGCAGTCCGGGCAGGTTTCCGAAAAGCTTTTATGTTGAAAACTAATGAAAATAAAAAATTTTCTTAAAAGTTTATTTTTATTGACTTCTGTCAATATTTTTGGTAAACGGGCCCGGATCCGCACTTTGACGGTCCTAGTAGGTCAGTATGGAATTATAGGACCTGGGCGTATGCCCGAAATTGAATTCGGAGGTCCCTAGCTTGAGTTATGAATTTTTGATGAAAATTAAAAGTCTGGAAATTATTTATTTTTAAGAATTGATTTATATTTGGCATTGTTATTATCGGGTCCGTATTTTGGTTTCAGAGTCCGGTATAGGTTGGTTATGATATTTAAGACCTGTCTGAGAAATTTGGTGAGAAATGGAGTTTATTTGACGTGATTCGGACGTCCAGTTGAGAAAATAAAAATTTTAAAGTGTTCTTGAGAATTTCATTTGATTTGGTTCTAAATTCGTAGTTCTAGGTGTTATTTTGGTGATTTGATCGCGCGAGCAAGTTCGTATGATGTTTTTAGACTTGTGTGCATGTTTGGTTTGGAGCCCCGAGGCCTCGGGTGAGTTTCGGATAGGCCACAGGATGTTTTGGACTTGGGAAAAATCTGGTTTTCTACAGATTCTGGTGTCTCGCATATTCTTCTTCGCATTCGTGAAGGTCCTCTCGCGAACGCGAAGAGTAAACTAATGAGGCAGGGATTTCTTCTTCACGAACATGAAGCGATGAGGGCGTTACCCTTCGCGAACGCGACAAGCCCATCGTGAACGCATAGTGTTAGGCATTGGGGAGGGGGAGTCAGCCGTTCCTTCATCGCGAACGCGAGCAATGCCTCACGAACGCGAAGGCCAGGGGAAGTAACCATCGTGAACGTGAGCTAGGTCTCGCGAACGCAAAGACTTGGCAGCCAGTTCCCTTCGCGAATGCAACAGTGCTCTCACGAACGCGATGAACACTGTCGTCCAGCACTTAACAGAATCCAAAAACGGGATTTTAGCCAAAATTCTCAAAAACCAAATGGTGAGAGGCGATTTGTTAAGAGCCATTTCTTCCCCAAATTATTGGTAAGTGATTCTAAACCATTTTTTTTCAATTACCCATTACATTTTATGAATTATCAACCTAAATTCTAGAGTTTTCATGGTAGAATTAGGGGTTAGGGTAGAAACTAGGGATTTCGAAAATTTGAGGATTTAGACCCCAATCTGAGGTCGGATTCCAAAACTAATTACGTATTCGGGCTCGGGGGTGAATGGGTAAAAGGATTTTGGTCCGAACCTCGGGTTTTGACTAAGCGGGTCCGGGGTCGATTTTTTGACTTTTTGGAGGAAAATTTGGGAAATTTAATTTATGAAATATAATTGATTCCTTTAGCAATATTTGATATTATTGAGTCATTTTTGAATAGATACAAGTGGTTTGGAGGTAAATTCCAAAGAAAAAGCTGTGATTGAGAATTAAGTGGTCTTCGGAGCAAGGTAAGTGTCGTGTCTAACTTTGTCTTGAGAGAATAGGTATTATGTGTTCATTTGCTACGTGTTTGGTTGTTAAATATGATGTATAGGTGAGGTGACGAGAATCTATGCATCGTTGTCGAGTCATAGCATGCGAGTGAAATTCTATTCTTGTCTATTTTGCAGCCTTAAATTCTACTATCCATGCTTAGCGGGTTATTTGAAATGTTGGGTGACTCATATCTGGTTTCTTTGTGATACTCTTATCTATCCGTTGTTATTGATTCTGTGATTGGTGAGGAGGAGTGTAAAGTACGAAGGGTGATGTCGTGCATGCATTATTTATATTGTGAGGAAGAGTGTAAAGCACGAAGGGTGATGCCGTATATATTATGAGAGGTTTAAAGCACGAAGGGTGATGCCGTATATATTATGAGAGGTTTAATGCACGAAGGGTGATGCTGTGCCGTTCTATTTATTTATTTGGTGAGGTTGAGAGTAAAAGCACGAAGGGTGATGCCGTACAGTTTTCCTTGTTGTTTTAATTGCTCAATTCGTTTAAGGATTTTCGGTTTAATTCTGTTTTTTCATTATTCTCACTCTTTATGTTGTATTCTCCCACTGTATGTTCCCTTCCCATTATTTTTGTGTTATTTCTTTATTTACTGTTGTTGCCACTAGCATGATTATACTGTTCAGGTTATATGTGGGTGTCTTGTCCTAGCCTCGTCACTACTTCGCCGAGGTTAGGCTCGACACTTACCAGTATATGGGGTTAGTTGTACTGATGCTGCACTCTGCACTTTCTGTGCAGACTTTGATACCGGCTTAGGTTGATCGAAATTTTGCTATTGGTCCGCTTTCTGAAGACTCAAGGTAGATCTGTCGGCATTCACAGACCTTGAAGTCCCCGTCTACCGTTTGTGTCACTGTTGTTTTCTTTTATTCAGACATTTGTATTTCTTTCAGACTATTACTTGTAGTAAATTCTAGAATGCTCGTGAATTGTGACTCCAGATCCGAGTGGTAGTAATTAATACAGTTTTATAATATTCCGTACTTATTATATTTCATCTTAGTTAATTATTGTTATTTACTGAATGGAAATAAGGAATTGGTTTAACGATTTTCTAACGTTGGCTTGCCTAGCAAGTGAAATGTTAGGCGCCATTACGGTCCCGTCGGTGGGAAATTTCGGGTCATGACAATAAATTTCCTCACAATCAGGCCCTCGGCCTCACTCAGTCATAATCTCTCTAGTCTCTCGGGATCTCAGAAATCAAGTAATCAGTCCAAACAACATTGATATGATGCATCAAATAAAGTAACAGAGACTGAGCTATGATGTAAAAATGCATGAACGTGACTGAGTACAGATTATCAACCAAAGCCAGTGAGAGGACAGCAAGAAAAGACCTCCAAGAGTCCAAACAATACTGGCATAAGGCCTAGACATGGCATCTAGCATGATTTACTGTAAATGTTTCTAAAAACTCATAAGAAGCATATAGCTACGACAGTATATTTAACTTTACACTTGCCACGGGATGGACCAAGTCACAATCCCAAACGGTACACGCCTGTCACCTAGCATGTGCGTCACCTCCAAATAGTCACATGACACAAAAATTTGGGGTTTCATACCCTCATGACTAGATTTACAACCGTTACTTACCTCAAAACGAGCAAATATCTACTCTGCGATGCTCTTGCCCCTCGATTCGGCCTCCAAATGCTCTGAATCTAGTCACAACCAGTACAATACCATCAATATGTGCTAAAGGAATAAATTCCATAAGAAAAACTACCAAATTAGACTCAAAACCCGAAATTGGCTCAAACCCAGCCCCCCGGGCCCACGCCTCAAAAATTGACAAAAGTTACAAAACCTGAAAGCCCATTCACTCACGAGTCTAACCATACTAAGTTTATCAAAATCCAACATCATTTTATCCCTCAAAACCTCAAATCACACTCTCTAAAATCCCAAGCCCTAACCCCCTATTTTCACTCCTAAATCACACTATTAGATGAGAAAACAACGGGAAAACACCATAGCTAGGAGTATTAGAGCTCAAGCAACTTACCTCTGTGAAAACCCTTGAATCTCCTTCCAAAATCACTCCAAAAGCTCTAAGGTCCGACTTAAAAATGGTGGAAAAGAGCAAAGTTTCGCGAAGTCTTCTATTTATATGTTCTGCCCAGGCTTATCGCACCTACGGCTTAAAATGCGCACCTGCGGTGCCGCTTTTTGCAAAAATTTCTGCATCTGCGGAAATTCACTTAAATCTCCATCTCCGCACCTGCGCTCCCTATCCACTTCTGCGACCTCGCAGGTGCGGAAAAGACCTTGCACCTGCAGCCACTGCCAGACCTCCTCTCTTTTGCTCCTGCGGGCTCGCATATGCGCACACCCACTCGCACCTGCAGTTTTCCCCAATCCAACACACTTCCGCACCTGCGTAAATCCTACCGCACCTACGGTGATATCCTCGCAAGTGCGAATACACCAGCAACAGGCCAACTTCAGCAATTCTCCAAACATCAAACTTGATCCGTTAACCACCCGAAACACACTCGAGGCCCTCGAGACCTCAATCAAACATGCCAGCAAGTCATATAACCTCATACGTACTTAGTCAAACCTTCGAATCACTTAAAACAACAGCAAAACACTAAATTACTCTCGGTTTCAAGCCTAAGAACTTCTAAACTTTCAAGTTTCGCAAACGACGTCGAAACCTACCAAACCACGTCTTAATGACCTCAAATTTTACACACGCGTCAAAAATGACACTACGAACCTACTCCAACTTCTGGAAACCCATTTCAATCCCGATATCAAATTTTCCACTGCCGACCAAAATCGCCAAATTTCCAACTTTCGCCAATTCAAATCTAACTCCACTACAGACCTCCAATTCACATTTCGGACACGCTCCTAAGTCCAAAATCACCTAACGGAGCTAATGGAACCATCAAAATTCAAATTTGAGATCGTTTACACATAACTCAATGTCCAGTTGACTTTTTTAACTTAAGCTTCTACATAAGAGACTAAGCATCTCAATTCACTCTGAAACCACTCCGGGCCCGAACCGACTAACCCGATATAACACAATACAACTGAATAATACAAAAAGAAGCAAAAATGGGGGAAACGGGGATATAACTCTCAAAACGACCGGGTAGGTCGTTATAACAGGTTATTAGACTAGTGAGTGTCTTGACTGTATCTTATCTATACTCCACTGAGGTTAGTTTTGATACTTACTAGGTACCGACTGTGGTTTACTCATACTACACTTCTGCACATTTTTGTGCAGAGCCAGGTATTGGAGATATCAGACTCAGGCAGAGTTAGAGTATGATCGCAAGGATTCAAGGTAGAGTTGCTTGGTCATCGCAGTACCTTGGATTCTTTCCATTTTATTGTACTGTTAATTATTAATCAAGCAGTATTAAGTATTCGATCATTGAGATCATTTCATGTAGTCAGTTAGAGTTCGTGACTCAGTATTATCAGTCTTGGGAGGTTGATAGAATTATTTCCGCTGTTGGTTTTGACACTAGTATTTAATTATTGGTTTATATATAAAAGAAATTGGCTTGAATTATAATTATAATCGACTTACTTAGTCTCAGAGACTAAGTGCCATCACGACGCCTGTGGTGGAATTTTGGGTCGTGACAAGTTGGTATCAGAGCTCTAGGTTTATAGGTTCTACGAGTCATGAACGAGTTTAGTAGAGCCTTGCGGATCGGTACAGAGATGTCTGTACTTATCTTCGAGAGGCTACAGAGCTAGTAGGAAAAATATTTTACTTCTTTCATTCCTTATCGTGCGGTATTTATTCCGCTTGAAGCATATATCTTATGTTGTTTTGCATCCACTCATGTATGAAATTGCGCACTCGGTATCAACTATGTGCCAACATTTTGTGATACTACAAAGGGGTTATAAGGGAGCCACGGTTGCTCAACCATTGTTACCACGTATCATACAAATCGAGGATGAGGAAGTATTGAGAGATCATTCAGTTGAGCACATGGGGGTGCAGCAGGTTCTAACATCTGGTTGATAAGTACGATCTTAAGAAGGTTTAATTAGTTGCCTAATCGTCAAAATCATGGTAGGGTCACGAGGTGGATGTAGTTATGAAGATAGTTGGTCGTATTAGATACTTTGTGGTTCGTATGGGATTTCCATTTAGTGAAGGGTACATACTAGTAGTCAAGGCACTGGAGGAAGCGAGTTTAACTGTCACGAGGATGACATGCGCCAAATAAATGGCTTAAGGTGTCTTATGACTGGTGTCGTACGAGTGGTGAAGGTTAGTATTGTGGATCATCGGACTGTGTCCTATGGCTTTGTGCCAAGTGAAGGGAGTCCATTATCAACGATCAGATTGCGGGATCATGTGTTATATCAGTTCTGGCCTGAGATGTATTTATGTGGTATTGAAAGGTTTTTCGAAACTTATATATGATTAAGAGCTGAGATTTGTATGGGATGATGCTGGGACTTGTGGTATTCTCGTGTCCTTAATAATTCTATATTTCAGTATCAGCGAGGTCATGGAAACAATTTCAGAATACTCGGAGTGCTCCAGTAAGTTCTTTTAATGCACCACTGACACAAGGTTCCTATAATGGTTATTCCAGTTATCTGGCACAGACCCAGTATAAGCAGTCGAACCTGCAGAGGGGTTGTTATCAGTGTGGTGATATTAGGCACATCATGAGAGATTGTCCCAGACTTGAGGAGGGGTGGATTTTATCAGAACACTCAGGCTATGGGCCCCAATGCAGTTACTACCCCACGTGCACAACCAGTTAGAGGTGGAGGACAGCGTAAAGGGCGCCTTAGAGGGGGAGGCCCAGACCGTTGATATATTTGTTATGGTGTGGCTGAAGCCACTACACCAGATGGTGTCGTTACAGGTATGATCCTAATCTGTTATAAAAGAATATTTTTTCTTAATTTGATTTGATTTTGAATATTGAGGCGAGTCCTCCTATTATGCTTCGCTTATGGGTGAGCTTCGTAATTTTGTGAATCACTTATATGTTATCCCTGTTGGGAGATTCGATAAGGTTAGCCCATATCTATCATTTTTATTTTGTACACCATTGAGGACTATAAGTCCAAAAGTGACTTTCTATTACTCTCCACAGTGGGTTTTGATGTGATTTCGGAATGATTTAGTTCAATTTTATGAATTACATGCCCTATTTGGTATGGGGGTTCATTGTGTGTTGTGAAAATTGTTTACGGAATTGATTAAAAAGAATAAAGAAAGGAAATGGAAAAACAAAAATTCAGTTGGCACAATGTGCAAAATACTTGTGATTCAGAGTTGAGTAAGAGATCCTCACAATTTTATATGATGTAAAATATTTAAACTTGGCCACAAGCCGCGGTGAAAGTTATATAACGACGAGGTCCTTGTGGTGAAAAGTTTATGAGTTTAAATTCTCCCTTTGTGAAATTAAACTTGAACTATAGTATTAAAGGGGAGTCATGCTTGTTAGGCTTATTTGATAATTCTTTTATATGTTTTTGTGCATATTTAGCCATATTCATGTTGTAAACATTGCGTTTTAGCCTATAAGATGAGTGTCGAGGTGGAAATAAATGCGACTCGTTGATTCGGATAAATAATTATGAAGTCTTCATGCCTCGCGTGTTGTTGTCAGTGTTGCAAAAATTTAAAATGAGATTTTAGTTAATATGAGATTAATTGATGATACTGGAATTAATTATAAACAGCTATTATGACCAGAGGTGTTGTTATGGGCATACGTATAATGTGTGTGTAGGCATGAAATTTCTACTACCGGTTGAGACTAACACAGTGTGTTAATATGGAAAATCAGGCCTTTTGAAATTAATTGGAGAGTAAGAAATTGGCTTTAATCTCAGCTGAGATGGTATTGTCGGGCCCATGTTAATTGCAGGGACATAGAATCACTCGCGAGTATGTGTGTAAGGATACACTTAGTAATTTAATGTCCTCAGAATAATTCTTGGCACGTTCGAGGACGAACGTATATTTTAAGAGAGGGAGAATACAACGATCCGACTTGTCGTTTTAAGAATTTATGCCACGTTCAACGACTTAAGGTCTCGAGCAGCTTTGTAATATGTATTATGACCCGCGTGTATTGTCGAATTTGATTTTTAGAAGATTCGGAATTTAATTTAAAGAACAATTCTCATTTTTGAAGCTTAAATGGAAAGAGTTGATCTGAGAGTTGACTTTTGAGTAAACGACCCCGTAATGAAATTTTGATGATTCCAATAGTTCCATATCGTGATTTTGGACTCAGGAGCGTGTCCGAAAAATGTTTTGGAAGTCCGTAGTGAAATTTTGTTTGAAATGGCAAAAGTTAAATTTTTGGGAAGTTTGACCGGGGAGTTGACTTTTTGATAAAGGAGTCGGAATTCAGTTCTGAAAATTTTTATAGATCTGTTATGTCATTTATGACTTGTGTGCAAAATTTGAGGTCAATCGGAATTGATTTGATACGTTTCGGCGCAAAATATAGAAGTTGGAAGATTTGAAAACTCATAATTCGATTTGATACGCAATTCGTAATTTCGGCGTTGTTTGGCATGGTTTGAAGAATCAACTAAGTTCGTATTGTATTTTGGGACATGTTGGTATATTTTTTTAAGGTCCCGAGGGCCTCGGGTGGATTTCAAAAGGTTAACAGATCAATTCGGACTTGAAGAAACGTTGTTGGTATTTTTGGGCAGCAGTTGATGCTTTCGCTTCTGCGGAAGTTTCATCGCAGAAGCGACCTCGTAATAGTGAGGAAATCATCGCAGAAGCGATTGGAAAGGGAGCTGGGCAGAGGCTGGCTTGAACACACAGAAGTGAAGCTAGCAGCTTGCTGGGTTTTTGTTTTTACAGCAATGTGCGAAATGTCCGATGCGCAGAGCTGACTTTGGAAGCTTATATCTCGAAATCTATAAGGAATATGGAAATTATCAAAACATGAAAGTTGTAGCCCTTTGATTCTAGTTTCCATAATTATAAACCATTCAGCATTCGGATATTTGTACAAAAAGTTATGATCGATTGATTGAAGCTAGTACTGCAAATTTTGGCTACAACAGTGTGCATCGCCAGAAATTTCTGATGCACAGGGCTGACTTTGGGAGCTTATATCTCGCAATCTATATGGAGTTGGGCGATGAGCAAAACATGAAAGTTATATCCCTTTGTATCTAGTTTGTAGAAATTTAAACTGTTTGGCAGTTGGAGTTGAGTACAAGAAGCTATGGTTGATACACTACAGGTTGTCGAGGAAGAGTTTGATGTTTTCAACATATGCATGTAATGATCCAAAGGTCCATTTTTAGTTCTAGAGATAAAAATTCGATTTTGAGACTTTTATGATTTTGATAATGAATTATAGGAGTGATCTGGAAAGTTTGGTCTAATTTTATCAAGTCGCGATTGAGTTTTTAGCGTGAAACATGAGTTAATTGTTTAACGAGCAAAATTGGTATTCCATTGAGCAAATGAGCTCTGAATTGAGTTTTGATTAAACAACTAGGTTCGTATTATTTTTTGTGACTCATAGGAAAAAGAATCGTCGAATTTCGAGTTCGTATGATGGAGTTAGAGCCTTTTTAGTGAAAACAAAACTGCTGATGTAAACAGTCCTGGTGCGCACCTTTAGCGACCAGATCTGACACTTTTAGCGATGGGATTGGACTTTTAGCGACCAAAATAGTGTTTTTTGGGCAGAAACTTAAGGACCAAAAATGGTCATTTCCTTCATTTCGTTTTGGATTTTTGGAGCACGGTTTTTGGGCGATTTTGAGGATTTCTTCAAGCCTTCAACTTGGGTAAGTGTCATATATCCAAAAGTGATTATATTTCATAAATCCATGGTCATATTTATCATTTATTTCGGAATTAAATGGAAGAAATCAAGATTTTTGCAAAACTTTTCAATAACCAAAATTTTAGATTTGGAGGTCGAGTTTTTATCGGAATTTGATAAAAAATGGTATGGGTGGACTCATAATTGAATGGGTTGTCAGATTTTGTGAGTTTCGTCGGATTCCGAGACATGGGCCTCACGGGCAATTTTTGAGTTAAATTTTGGATTTTGTTGGAAAATTAGTATTTTCATATGGAATTAATTCCTATAAATAGTATTCACTGAATTGAATTAATTTGGTTAGATTTGAGCTGTCCGGATGTCAATTCAAGCAAGAAGGCGATTTTGGAATATCGGCCTAACTTCAGAAAGGTAAGTATCTTGCCTAACCTTGAGTGGGGGAAATTCCCCTTAGGCATTGAGTCTTATGTGCAATTTGTATAATTGAAAACCATGTACGCGAGGTGACGAGTACGTACTTGGTTTATATATGCAAATTACATTGGTTAAAATCCATAGACGCCCTTATGTATTAAATTAGAAATTATTGGCACTTATTAAATCCTTTAATTATCTTACCTAAATCCTTGTTTTGTTGGTATATGATGATTTGGTGTGATTGCCACCTTGATTTTTATATGAAATATTATTTTGTTGAGTCGTTTACTCCCTGATATATTTGTTAAGATTTTGTGCACATTATGGTCGAGCCATAGGCTCCTTATTGTGGAAAATAATGTATTGTTGAATTTGGTGGCGAGTTATAATATTTGAGCACTTGATGTGCAATATGTGATAAATTGTAGTATTTGAGCACTTGATGGAAAATTTGTGATATGTTGTAATATTTGAGCACTTATGGTACAATTTATGAGATGTGATATTGGCACGTTATATTGTTGGGAAGTTTTGTTCGGGTGTTTGCATGAGGTTTCTACCGTACTATTATTACTATTGATTTATGTACATGTGGCGTGACAAGGCGGGCTACATATATGGGGGGGATTGCACATGTGGCGAGACAAAGTGGGAATATTATTATGTGCGTGTGGCGAGACAAGGCGGGCATTTACATTATTATTGCTCATGTGGAGAGACAAGGTGGGCTATGTCAAGAATTGAATTGAGATGACTTGTGATAGCCTGGGGGCATTGTTGTTGTTGCATCTTTACTTTGGGACTACGAGGCGGTACCTCGGGAGATCCCCCTGTCTTGCATATTTACTTTTGGGACTATGAGGCGGTACCTCGGGAGATCCCTTGTTAAGCATTTACTTTTTGGACTACGAGACGGTATATCGGGAGTGCCTTTTTGTTGACATCTCTCTATGGTTGCACTTTCCTTTGGTTATTTTGTATTTCCGTGATAGGAAAATCCTTGTGATCTATCGTAATGTATTATTTGATTTTACTATGTGTTTGTATTCCTTGTTGTATTGAACAGGCTTGGGCTTTTTAGTACGAGATTCTGAAGATTTATATTCCTATTTTTTATCGATTTCTGATGACCGGGTTATTTTAAATAAAAGAAGTTACTATTATGTTTTGAATTAATGTTTTACATCCGAAGCAATAGATTATCTGATGTTTTCTTTAAATTGAAATGTCATTTTTCTTCACTCCAACTATTTCTAAAATAAACTCATTTTTTTGTTGAATTCTTACTCAGTTTAAAAATGACAACCTTACTTTATTGAAAATAAATTAATCGTGCGGATTTTATGTATGGACATATTTGGCACGAGAATTATCCGTGCGGTTGTGATAGAGATATGGGCATGAGGTGCCGTGGAAATATGAAAGTGGGCTGAGACCCATACTTTTATGATTATGAGATGAGGTGTCACAAGGTGACTTTTATTTGAAAGGATTATATTCAAAATATTATTGGAAAGAATTATATTCGAAAGATATCTATTTGAAGGAATTATATTAGAAATAGATTTATTTGAAAGAATTTTATTCTGAAGAGTATTATTTGATAAGCATATGGGCGAAAGATTTATATTTGAAGGACTTGATTTAATTAGATGTACTTGTTTTTTTTATTTGTTGAGCAATATTGATGGTGTTCTTGTTTCCCTGTTGTGCATATCACTAGTTGATTTGTGTTGCCCTTATTTTTATTTGTTTTCTATTGTTCTGTATACTATATTGCATGGGTTATTAGACTAGTGAGTGTCTTGATTGTACCTCGTCTCTACTCCACTGAGGTTAGTCTTGATACTTACTGGGTATTAATTGTGCTGTACTCATACTACACTTTTGCACATTTTTGTGCGGAGCCAGGTATTAGAGATATCATACTCAGACAGAGTTAGAGTGTGATCGCAAGAATTCAAGATAGAGCTGCTTGGTCTTCGCAATACCTTGGAATCTTTCCATTTTAGTGTACTGTTAATTATTAATCAAACAGTATTGAGTATTCGATCCTTGAGATCATTTCATGCATTCTGTTAGAGTTCGTGACTCAGTATTACCAGTCTTGGGAGGTTGATAGAATTATTTCCGTTGTTGGTTTTGACACTAGTATTTAATTATTGGTTTATATATAAAAACAAATTAACTTGAATTATAATTATAATCGTCTTACTTAGTCTTAGAGACTAAGTGCCATTACGACGCCTGTGGTGGATTTTTAGGTCGTGACACTTGGACAGTGGTAAGTTGGGCAGCAACCATGAGATGTTTAGAGAGTTTATCTCAAAGCAAAAGAATTGGGAGGGAGTAGGTGATTTTGGTGAAGTTGGAGGGAAAAGAAAAATAATTAAAATTGCTTTGAACTTGTAGCTTTTAGTGGTCATTCTTCTTTACTGACGGTAAAAGGGTGGCTTCTACCGGCTAATATTAATGTGCCTCTAATATTTTAACCTAAAGAATCAATTAGAGGCAATTGACGGATTGTCTCTACATAATTGCCGGTAAAAGACCTTTTTGTTGTAGTGTCAATTGCCCGAAGATGACATATTTAATCGGGATCTGGCAGATGCGCAGAGTCAGGAAGATGATAGTGATTATGACAACAATATTGATGAGTCTGGAGATGACACACCCTTCCCTGATAAGGGTGACACTGATGGGGACAAGAATGATGATCCTGATTTGACGAGGGAGCATGCTCCACCTCCCATTAGACCAAGAGTGTACGGGTCCCATGTGCTATTTCATTCAAGGGATGTTCCCTACCTTGATCAGTTGCCAAGTATGCCGGATGTCGATGCTCTCACATGGGATCTTGACGAAATTCGGACAACAATGTGGGATGAATCTAGAGCAATGGTGCTGTCAAAGGGCATGCTTTTTGCTAATAAAGCCCGCCTAAGTAGGGCAATGCGAATGTACAACATAAAAGAGTGTCGTAAGATCGTGGTTCATGAGTCATCTCTGGAAGTATACAAAGTTATTTTTCGTAGATGGTTTCAAGGTTGCAATTGGATGTTGCGTGCGAGAAAGTTGAAAACAATATGTGGATTGTGGGGAAATACATTGGCACCCACAATTGTGAAATGGACACATTCTGTGGGAATCATTTTAACTTGAATGTTGACTTGATTTCTCTTGTCTTGATTCCACACATTGAAGCATCCATAAGGTACAAGATCAAAGAGTGTATAACATCTGTCCACCAGGTATATGGATGTACCATTACCAAAAGAAAAGCATTTCTCGGGCGTAAACGTGCGTTTGAAATTGTTTATGGTAACTGGGACAAGTCATTTGTCGCTCTACCCAGGTACATGGCTGCATTATAACACTTTAACCCCGAGACTGTTGTTGAATGGAAGCTTGAGCGGAATCCGAGAATACCATAATACATATTCAGATATGTGTTCTGGGCATTTAAACCAGCCATTGATGGTTTTGTGCATTGTCGGCCGGTAATATCCATAGACAGCACTCATGTCTATGGAAAGTATGATATTAAGTTGTTGATCGGCATTGTTGTTGATGTTAATGGAAGTATATCTCCCCTAGTATTTGTTATTTGTGCCAATGAAATCCAAGAGACATGGATATTATTTTTGAACCACTTGAAGGAGCACGTTGTCAAATAGCATTCAAGTATTTGTCTAATATCTGATCGGCATGTCGGTATTTTACTTTATGTACAGAATTTGTGTGCATGGCACGAACCGTATGCCTACTACCGTTACTGTGTTAGGCACTTGAAGGACAACTTCCAAAGGGCTTATCCGAACAAGGACTTGCATGATTTAATGTGGATAGATGCAACAGATCACCAATAGTGTAAATTCAGGAGGCAAATGGAATTGATTAGGCAGGAAGACCCAGAAGCCTATCGTTGGTTGATGCGACATGAGCTTGACAAGTGGACTTTGCATGCGAATGGTGGTAGAAGATGGGGAATTCTGACTACAAATGTGTTAGAGTCTTTCAATGGGTTATTGAAGTCTGCACGTGGATTGCCAGTCACTGCCATGGTGCGGATGTCATTCAAGCAGATGGCGGAGAGGTTTGTTGAAAGATCTAGAGGTGCATCATCATTGATGGAAAGAAGTGTTGAATTTATGCCAAAACCAATGAAACGATTTGAGAAATATAGGAAGCGAGCACAGTGGCATTCATTTTTGCAGTATTGCAGTGAGCGAAATATTTTTAAATACGCACTGATCTGCATAACAACCATGGGAATAATACACACACTTTCAATGAAGCTAGATAATTATTCTCATGTGGAAAATGGTCAATCTGTCACTTGCCATGAAGTGCTTTCAACATACAAGTTTCACCACAACGAGTAATTTGATAAATAATATAGTGTTGTTGCATACTTAAACACCTATAGTGGACAGTTGCAGCCAGTGGGTGCTGAGCATTATTGGCCGCCGAAACCATTTAAAATGGTGTGTAACAAGGATTATGTGCGTCAACAACAAGTACAAAAATGAACGCGTATACGGAACCAAATGGATGTTGGTGATATCATTTATGCGCATAAATATGGCATATGTTCCTTGTCACGACCCAAACAAACCCCCGTCATGATGGCGCCTATCGTGGAACTAGGCAAGCCGACTCATTTCCAAAACAAACCGATATTTTCATTTAAAAGATAATTTCAGTGCTATTTAACATAAAAACCTTCGCAAAGGAGTTCAAATCAAAACAAATGTGTGTAAGGAAAAGCCCGACATCGGGATGTCACTAGTCATGAGCATATACTACAATCTATCTAACAATATCAAGACTAACTCAGCCTGGAAAATAGCTAAATACAACTAGAGGAAGATAAGAGAGAGAAGAGCAGGGGTTGCGGTCGCCAAGCAGCTACCTTGCTATCCTCGAGAAAATCTGCAGCCAAAATAATCAACAACCGCTACCGTGTCCAACTATACCTGGATCTACACACAAGGTGCAGGGAGTAACGTGAGTAACGCCAACTCAGTAAGTAACAACAATAAATAAAGACTGAGAAGTAATGACGAGCAATAAAGCATATAACGTTCATATCAGGAAATCTCAGTAAAATACCACATGTTTTTAAAATAAGGATTTGAATCAAAATATCTCGCTTAAACCCAGTTCCAGTAAAAATCATTTAAAGATATTTTCCAACAGTTTTCAAACACATGAAAAATACAAAGGTGAGAAAAAATGATGAAATCATAAACAGCCCCTCGGGCAAAACATCACTCATATACTGCCCCTCAGGCAAACCTCACAGTCACTCGTGCCACTCGGGCATACCTCACAATCACTCTTGGCACTCGGGCATACCTCACAATCACTCATGCCTCCCAGTCACTCAGCACTCGGCACTCGCACTCAGTAGGTACCTGCGCTCACTGGGGGTGTGTACAGACTCTGGAGGGGCTCCTTCAGCCCAAGCGCTATAATCTGCACGGACAACTCACGTGCTATAATAATAACGTATGTTGCAGGCGGGCAGCCCCGATCAATACTCATCCTCAGAATCAGGCCCTCGGACGATATCAAACATGTTGTGGCGTGCAACCCGATCCCATAAATATCCTCACAAATCAGGCCCTCGGCCTCACTCAGTCATAAACCTCTCAAGCCACTCGGGCATTTCAGTAAAATAGGGTGCTCATCCCAAAACAACATTTATATGCATCAAAATAGAGTCATAAAAGTGAGTTATGCAGTAAACAAGTGTAACCATGACTGAGTATAGATTTTCAATCAAAAACAATGAGAGGATAGTAAGAAAAAGCCCCTAAGGGTCCAAACAACCCTGGCACAAAGCCCAAACATGGCATTCAACCCAATTTACAGAAACTCTTTCTAAAACATATAAGTATCATATAGTTTCAACAAAGTATGCAACATTACAGTTGCTACGGGATGGACCAAGTCACAATCCCCAACAGTGCACGCCCACACGCCCGTCACCTAGCATGTGCATCACTAAAAATAGTAGAATGATACAAAATTCGGGGTTTCATACCCTCAGGACTAAATTTACAATCGTTACTTACCTCAAACCGGTCAAATCTCTACCCTGCAATGCTCTTGCCTCTGGACTCGGCCTCCAAATACTCCAAATCTATTCACAATCAGTACAATACCATAAATATATGCTAATGGAATGAATTCCAATGGAAAAGCTACAAAATTAGACCAAAACCCAAAATTGGCTCAAACCCGGCCCCCAGGCCCACGTCTCAAAATTCGATAAAATTTATAAAAACTAGATAGCCCATTCACTCACGAGTCTAACCATACCAAATTCATCAAAATCCGACATCATTGGTTTTTCAAATCCTTAAATTACTTCTCCAAAAATCCCAAGCCCTAACCCCTCATTTTCTCTAATTAAAATGACTAAACAACGGAAAATCACCATATATACAAGTATTAGGGCTCAAGCAACTTACCTCACTGATAGCCCTTGAATCACCCTTCAAATATCACTCCAAAAGCTCCACAAACCGACTTGAAAATGGTGGAAATAAACCAAATTCGCGAACTGTTCTATTTATGATTTCTGCCCAGGTTTTCGCACCTGCAGACTCTTTTTTGCGCCTGCGGGACCGCGCCTGTGGGACCGCACCTGCAGTCAAGGTGCCGCATTCGTGAACTCCACTTAATTCCCCAGCTTCCGCACCTGCGCTCCAGGCCTCGCACACGCGGGCTCGCAGGTGCGGCCAAATCCTTCGCGCCAGCGCTCCAGCCTTGGCCTCACATTGTTTTCCGCATCTGCGCAGCAAATTCTCGTGCCTGCAAAAGCACACCTGCGCGTTTCCTCCGCTTCTGCGAAGCCTGCCCAGCATCTCCCTTTCCGCATATGCGCCCCAGGTTTTGTACCTGTGGGCTCGCAGATGCGACCTCCAACTCGCACCTGCGCAACCTGCCTAGCCCAGCATTGCCCGCACCTGCGAACTCCCCATGCGCACGAGCGGCCTCGCACCTGCGACTCTTTCTTCTGCAGGTGCGAAAATAGCAGTAGCATCAGCTTCAGCTGCATTTTCCAACTCCGCCAAATCCGTTAACCACCCGGAATCACCCTGAGGCCCTCGGGACCTTTACCAAAAATACCAACAAGTCATATATCAACATACCAACTTAGTCGAACCTTCGAATCACTCAAAACAGAATCAAATCATTAAATTACCCTCGGATTCAAGCCTAAGAACTTCTAAATTTCCAAATTCGGCAACCGATGCCGAAACCAACCAAACCACGTCCGAATGACCTCAAATTTTGCAAACACATCACAAATGACACTACGAACCTACTCCAACTTCCGGAATTCCATTCCAACCCTGATATCAAATTTTCCACTGCCGACCGAAATCGCCAAATTTCCAAATTTAGCCAATTCAAGCTTAATTCTACCACAGACCTCCAAATCACATTCCGGACGCACTCCTAAGTCCAAAATAACCTAACGGAGCTAACAGAACCATTAGAATTCAAATCTGAGATCGTTTACACATAGGTCAACATCCGGTTGACTTTTTCAACTTAAGGTTCTAAATAAGAGACTGGTATATCATAATATAGCTTAAGAGCATAAAGGAAACAGAAATGGGGAAAACGGGGCTATAACTCCCGAAACGACCAGTCGGGTTATTTCATTCCCAAGCAGGACATGATCGCCGTAAATATCCTTCAGCTGGTTTGGGAAGCGGTGGTAATTCAGCTCCAGGTGGGAATTCATCCAATGATCCCAATTATCAAGGATAAACGTAGTATTTTATTAAAGTAATTTTGTTGTACTAAATTTATGTAAATGTTCAGGCTGCAAAATGTATGAAATAAAATTATGTTTCCAATGGGGTTAAATCTAATTGATATTTAGAATTTAAGATTCAATACAACAGTTTAACATACACCCCAAGGAATAAAAAATAATTATCATTCGCCATTAGCATCGCTGTCTGGCACTATTTCATTGTCACCGTCTTCATCTTCTTCGTCAATATCTTGTACGCACCCTTTGGGACCAAGGGCATCGTAATCTAGGCCCCAGTTGACATACATTTCTCTTATTTCATCGTTATCATCAATAAGACCACTTGCTTGATTTCTACAATAATATGGGACTCCTACGTCCAACGTCTGTGGTAAAAACTTAAGTAGTCCCTCCCACTCGACAACTGTTGGGAAAACAGGATAATCATTGTCTCTATGCAATTTTTCATTTTCTAATAAATCTCAGTGCTGATCCTCCGTTGCTTCGAGGTAGTTAAGATCATCCATTGCATGATGAACAGCAATTGCTTTTTCCATCTCTAGAATCTCCTTCATCAAATGTCGAATCACTTCTGGTTCATCTTTGTGTGTGTTTGTTTGGAAGGTTGGAGACAGTGCTTGTGGTACAAGAAGCCCATGCCAGTGACATAGTACTTCATAATCACATCGTTTTGAGTAAAAGGGAACCCATTGTAGTTTTTCGCCCTAAATTTGCATAATTTCAGGCTTTATAGAATGCGTTTCTCCCTCAATAATGTGCCTTGCAACTTTGAGATAAGTGTGTATATTGATAGACTTATTTTTCGAGGGACGCAGAACACCATACCACTTGTCATCAACAAAATCAGTATAGAAACCTAGCATATTATTTTAAGGTATGGATCGATTGTGTTATGACGTGTTCCATTTGGATCTTTTGAACTACCTTCACCTTTTTGCCTCTTCGTAAATCACTTATTAAATGTTAATGGAATTTCTGAATTGGATGTTGTTCTGGTTCTTCAAATGGTATTCGAATATTAATCTCTTGGTTCAACTTAAGAATAACTAAGCTGCATGTCGACCTTTAAGAATGTGAAACATAGCGTCTCGCCAATATGCGTTATATGTATTATCATGTCGACCTAAAAAAGTTGTCGGCCTGAAAAAGCTGTTGACATGAAATGCTGGACCCACTTGTACTCGAATTAGCCATTATCACGCGAAACATAGCGCCTCACCAATATGCGCTATGTGTATTGTCATGTCAACCTGAAAAAGCTATCGGCCTGAAAAAGATGATGACTGTACTGTAAAAGTTGGACTCACTTGTACCCGAAAGAATCATTATCACGTGAAATATAGCACCTCACAAATATCTGTTATGTAACATAAAATTACTCTTAGCTGCCTAGAAACAAACTCGCACATTTTAGTTATTATTTGAGTCGTAACGAAACGAATAGAAAAACTTTTCAATAATTTTCCAATTTTGAGCATTACGATATGTTTGGACGCAATTACATACCAAGGTGTTACTGTGGCAAACGTGCGATTTTGAAGCCATGTTGGTCAAATTGCAATCCGGGGCACAGATGTTGGATGTGTAAACAAGTTGTAAGTTATTATTCTTGGAAGAAATGTTTGTTAATACTTTTTATATAACATGTTAATTAATAGTCTTATGTTATTCTCTCATTGGTAGGACGAAAATAAATGTGATTTTGATGAATGGTATGATGAACCCATTAATCAGGAATACTACAAATCATGTTTGCTAAACATTTGGAATCTGACCGGTGAATACGAACTCTGGATCGTGAAACTACAAGAACAACCTGTGGCATTGCAGGAGAAACTAAAAGAGGCAGAAGAAGAAAAAAATAGGTTGGAGGAGAAATTTAAGTGGTTGAAATACAGAATAATGGGCGACAGTGACTAAACAAGCACATTGATGCGTTGAGTATAGTATTTTATTTTTATGTTGTACGTATCATGTATTATCTTTAATTTGTAACGAATTTAAATTTTATGTTAAGTTGTCATTTTTTTTTGTGTTCTAGTGTTAAACTAATAAATATCTCGAGAAATAAAACACATACGCAAATTATGTAAAACATAAATAATGTTGTTATGATATATTTAATGTCATATATACAAATAATAATAATAAATGTCAATGTGTCCCACAGCCTATATGCTTTAAAGCATTGGCCGGACTGAGGCGCATCCCATCCCTCTCGGCTACGCTATCCGGATCATCCTTATCACGTCGCCTCTTTATCGGAGGATGCGTTGCAGTATGATCGTCTGGCCGGCAGTAACCTACAGAATAAAAGAGATTTTAATATACGAAATAATAATTACTAATCTACGTGTTAGGGAAAAACGTTTTAATGGTCATACCATGGTCTTAGCGGGCTCCTGAATAAGATCATCCGTCTCCGGCATCTCAATATCGCACAATGCGGCCTCCGTGACGGGCGATGTCGATGTCTTTAAAAAAAATAAAAATGCTTAAGATATTACTCACTAATCAAGGAGATAAAAACAAATAGAAATAATAGTAATACAAACAAACCTGCGCCTGAGTAGCGCCGCAAGGCTCTGTCGAAACATCATTGTGCACTGTAGTAGATGAAGTATATGCTAGATCCTCAGCATCCCTCGGTGATGAGCCATAACTCAGTCGTCGCCCACTATGTACCTCTCGTGTCGGACGAGAATCAGCAACCGTCGATGGCTCTGGGGATCAGGAAAATATTGATCCCACTCCTGTCGTGTAATGGTTGTGCCCGCGATCAATAATGGAGCTGACGGGGTCACATGTGAAGTCCCTGGAGACAATTGAAGGCTGAATGACGGCATGTCATGATGAGCATTGTATGGATCAGGGTGGTCACTCGGCTGATCATCTCTAATATCGTCCATGGGTACCTCAACGCCCCCTTGCTCAGGACCCCGTCCTCGCCGACCACCACGACCTCGTGAGACTCCCCTTCCTCTCTGCCCATGCCTACAATGTATACCGCGTTCAGGCTCCACTGGTGGCCCATGATGGTACTCCTCTGGCGGCACATAAGTAGCCTCGTATCCTAAGAAATCACCATCTCTGGAAAGATCAGTATCCCGACGACCAAACCCGTGCAAAGTTTCCACTCCCTCACCGGTATACTGCAGCATCTGTAGTCCTAACTGGTAGAATTGATGTAAGCCAATAGCCTGCATAACATGTAAAATATTAATTACTTAAGGCCAATGTAACGTTATAAGTAAGTATAACAAATAACATACCAGTGCCTCATGCCTCCATTTGTATGGAATGTATCGACCACCAGCGCGATGAACGGAATTCCCGATGAGAAGTCGGGTAACGCTGCGATACCAACCCATATACTCATGCTCGCCATCTGTATGCTCAGGTGGAGGGGTAGAGGAATCAGGTCATACCTCTGGTCCCAAACCTCAATCTGGGCCTCTAGCCATGCCAAGTATGTCTGGTCAACCCTGGAACGATCATCACACTGGTAATGTGTCATAATCTAAGTGGGCGGAATAGCTATAAGTTACGGTAGAACAAACTGGCGTAGGACTCGCTCGGTGGCATCATGCTCGACAATATCGAGACATATCAGTGGGATGGAAGATCACCACATAGCTCGGCCACGGGAGCAATAATCGAGCAAACCAGCTATGAGCGCATCGCTGTATGGCCTCTATATGAACTATTAATTAAACACAGGAATCGTCAGTAAACGTAACACATATAAATCCAAGCCAAGTAAACATAAGTATACATGTACCTGCGTGCCTTCAATCAAATCCAACAAATCCCTGTAATAGGGGAGATGATGCCGAGCCTCGAACTCGCATCTGTAGCCTCGCCTATCAACCCACCTCCAAGCAAATGGGAGAAACGGTGGAAGTGGTGCATCCGGAGCCATCGGTGGTAGGGGTGGCTGGAACTGCAGGAACCGCTCCCAAGCTCAAACCTAATATAGATTGTGGACGTAAGATTTAAGGTATTGTTTTACTATGTATATTATAATCATGAAAAGAATTGACTATTTTTCACCTGCAGCGGTCAAAATCCGGCAACGTCTCTCTGGGTGTCCTTGCACGCCCGGCACATCTACCTATACAGGTAACCTAGAACAGCTGCACCCCAGCTGTAGCTAGGTAAATCATCTAGCCGCTCCAGATGATGTATAAATCTCAAGCTGGCTAGGTTTCCCGAAGTGTTCGGGAACAGTACACCACCAAACATCAGCAGCAAAAACAATCTCGTGTGCCAGTCAATATCCTCCGCCGGTGAATCATCTGTAATCTCCACATTCATCTCCACCAGATGTTGCCGGACGGGCGTCAGCTGCAATCGACTCGCCCCACTCAATGCGGTCTCCTCCGCTGGCTGGAAAGCGGTGAGTCGCTGTAACATATGCAGGTAATGCACTCCCCATATAGTCTCTAAGAGCATCTGGTTAAGCTACAGGTAATCCATCAACTGGCAGCCCGAAGAGAATCTCCACATCCTCAAGCGTGATGGTAGCCTCGTCGATGGGTAGATGAAATGTATGCGTCTCCGGTCGCCACCGCTTTATCATAGCCGTGATCAACGCCCAATCGAACTGCAACTGGCTGATCTCTATGATCCTGTAGAAACCCGTATCCTGAAGGCGACTAACTATATAGGGATAGAGTGGGTGGTCCCTAATGAACTCCCACATATCGTCTATACGTCTGGGGCGAAATATTTGGAACAAACACTGCCCATCCCAGAGGTATGAAGAACTATGGTTGCCCTGTAGCAACAGTAGCTCTCAAGATGCAGGTCCAGGATGCATAGGGGGAACCTCCATGACGATGTCTGTAAATTGAACAATATTAATTACTGTATTCTTCTCTTTGATTGCTTAACGTCTTTAAATATATTGCAATATCTTTTATATAAATATTTAATCGATATTTTTACTATATTATTACTTAAGTTGATACATTTTCTATATTATTATTTTATATGTTAGGTTGTTATTTTATATATTAGTTTATTATTTTATATGTTAGTTAATTATTTTATATGTTAGTTTATTATTTTATACGTAAGTTTATTATTTTATATGTTTGTTTCTTATTTTATATGTTAGTTTATTTTTATATGTTTGTTTATTATTTTATATCTTAGTTTATTATTTATATGTTAGTTTATTACTTTCTATATTTGTTTCTTATTTTATATGTTAGTTTATTATTTTATAACTATACATGATATAATTAATAAGTATTCATGTAAAAATACTTAGTTTGATAAATATTATTATTTTTATGTTATTTTCTTACATTTGTTGACTAACATTCGAGAGAGTTTGTGTTTGAACTTTCAGTTTTTTTCAAATATTTTTGGGGTTAACAGATAATTAAATGATTAATTTTAATAACTACAAAGATAATACGCTAAAGGGCACTACATTTTACTATGCTAAAGGGCACTAGATTATAATTACGTGCACTACATTATAATTACGGGCACAACATAACACTAACGGGAACTAAACAACAATAAAGTCGCATATTAATATATATACAGCAATAAAATCTAAATAACATTAATTATTCATAAAATAATAATTTATCAATTTTACTAATCTTTTAGCACATAAATAATCTAATCCGGATAAAAATAACAAATTAATTTAATCACAAAATAATCACGAAAATACATATACCACAATAAAAAACAACTAATACACATTTTTTATAACAACTAATCACATTAATTATTCATAAATAACAATTTATCTATTTTACTAATTTTTTTGCCACAATAATAATCTAATCCGGATAAAAAATAACAAATTAATTAAATCACAAAACTATCACAAAATAACATAGATCACAGTAAAAAAAACAACTAATACGCATTTTTTATACATGAGTTTTAACAAAAAGTAAGTCGAAATACCTCGATTTATAATTTTTTGAAAGGTGAGGATTTGATGATATGGGGGCCGAAACGAGCAATCCACTACGCGATAACACGTTAGATCCAATGTAAGCTTGCTATAATACCGAGAAGATACACTTTTTGTGGGACGAGTTGTAATGACTCGGCCGGTCGTTTTTAGTGTATTAGCCCTGATCCCCTATTTATTATTTTTTCCGTATCTGTTTTTGCTTAAGTGACTTGCCGGGAGGTCTTGTTTTTGGTTTCGGAGTGTTTCGGGACACTTAGTCCCTAAAACGGAAGTTTAAATCTCAGAATTTTGACCGTAGTCGAAAGTGTGTGAAGACGACTCCGGAATGGAGTTCTGTCAATTCTGTTAGCTCCGTTGGGTGATTTTGGACTTAGGAGCGTGTCCGGACTGTAAATTTGAGGTTTGTAGCTAATTTAGGCTTCAAATGGAGAAAGTCGAATTTTGGAAAGTTTTATCGGAGGGTTGACTTTTTGATATCGGGGTCGGATTCTGACTCCGAAAGTTGGAATAGGTCTATAATATTGAATATGACTTGTGTACAAAATTTGAGGTCAATCGGACGTGGTTTGGAAGGTTTCGGCGTCGTTTGTGGAATTTGAAAGTTTAGAAGTTCTTTAGGCTGGAATCTGGGTGTAATTGGTGTTTTGATGTTGATTTGAGTGATTCGATCACCAGACTAAGTTCGTATTATGTTTTAGGATTGGTTGGTATGTTTGGTTGAGGTCCCGGGGGCCTCGGATGAGTTTCGGGTGGTTAAAGGATCATTTTTTGCCTTGGTGAGATAACTCATATCTGTTGCTGCATTTTTCTGGTTTCCTCTTGCGCGTTCGTGAGAGGAGACTCGCGTTCGCGAAGAGTGTTTCTGAGTTGGTGAGCTTTTGCTCTACGCGTCCGCAAAGGAGAGGACACGAACGCGAAGGTATGGCACTGTATGCCTCGCGAACGCATGAGTTGCTTCGAGTTCGCGAAGGGGAGTGAGGTAGCTGGGGAACCACAGTCTTTTGTTCTACAAGTTCGCGAGGTGAGGGACGCATTCGCGAAGGTCTGATTTTGCAAAGCTTCGCGTTAGCGAAGCGTAGGTCGCGTTCGCGAAGAGTTAAGTTGAGAGGCAATCGGAGTTGGTCTACGCGAACGCGAGAGGACGGTCGCGTTCGCGAAGAAGGAAATCTGGGCAGACAGTATTAATTTCAAAAACGAGGGTTTGAACCTAATTTGCATATTTTGAGCTAGAGAACACGGAATTGGGCGATTCTTAAAGGAATTTTTGTGGAGTTGATTGGGGTAAGTGATTCCTATTTGGTTTTGGGGTGAAAAATTGAGGAAGAAGATGAAGTGTTCTTGAGTTAGATTTTTGGGGTTTTGAATGGGATTTTGTTATCGGATTGGAGTAAATTTGGTATGGTTAGACTCGTGAGTGAATAGGCTTTCGGGTTTTGTGACTTTTGTTGGATTTCGAGACGTGAGCTCGGGACCGGCTTTTGACCAATTTCGGATTTTGGCTTGTAACTTCGTATTTTTCTTATGGAATTGATTCCTTTAGCCTATATTAATTATCTCGTACTTCTTGGGGCTAGATTCGGGGCACTTGGAGACTGATTCGAGGGTCAAAGGCATTGCGGAGTAGAATTTTGCGCGGTTTGAGGTAAGTAACAGTCATAAATCTGGTTTTGAGGGTGTGAAACCCCGAGGATTGGTATGATGTGAGTGTTTGGAGGTGACGCACATGCTAGGTGACGGGCGTGTGAGCGTGCACCGCGAGGGATTGTGACTTGGTCCGTCCCGTGTGACTGTAAAGGCGAATAGCCATTGTTATTACTTGTTTTTCCTTGCCTTTGAGAAATTGACTGCCTTTCATGTTAGAAACCATGCTTAGGCCATATGATATCACTGTTGGGACCCGCATCGGTCGTATACTTGTTGAATTGAATGCTAATTATTGTCTTGTACTCAGTCACAGTCTTACTTGTGTGTTATATCTCTGTTCCCTCTATTTTCTTGTTAATACTTGTTGTATTCTCTGTTTGGGCCGATTATTATGATAATCTGTGAGCCCGAGGGGCTGGAGAGGTTAGTGACTGAGATAGGGCCTGAGTGCAGAGCAGTGAACTATGTGAGGGTATATGGATCGGGTTGCACGCCGCAACGAGCCTTATGGCTATTTATGGACTGTGGATCGGGTTGCACGCTGCAAAGAGCCTTATGGCTACTTATAAGATTGGGTCGGGCTGCACGCCGCAGCGATATAGCGCTTGGGCTGAAAGGAGTCCCTCCGGAGTCTGTACACCACCAGTGAGTGCAGGTACCTATTGAGAGTGTGTATTGAGGGCTGAGAGCCGAGAGTATGAGCTTATGAGATGAGTTGAGTGATTGTTGCCTTGAGAGGCTGTACTTGCTTTTTATTTATTGTTGCACTTAGTTGCTATCCGATGCTGTTGTGAAACTTCTGGAAGATTCATATCTGTTTTACTTGGGCTCGAACAGATTTGACTTATGCCCTTGGATTTGAAAGCATGTTCACTCTTTACTGAAAACTTTTGATATGAACTGTATTTTTTATAGCTCGTCACTGCTTCTCAGTTCCTTATTTAATTCAATTACTTGCTGAGTTGGTTGTACTCATGCTATACCCTGCACTTCATGTGCAAATCCAGGTGTGTATGGTTCTGACGGTTGCTGAGTTCGTGCGCGGGCTGATTATCGAAGACTTACGAGGTAGCTGTCGGCATCTGTAGACCTTGTTTCTCCTTTCTTATTATCTTTTCTCTCTTGTATTGGCATTTGGCACAGACTGTAGTAGACTCTGTTTCTATATCGGCTATTAGATGCTCATGACTTAATGACACCCCGATGTCGGGCTGTTTTTCCGCACTTATGTTTTATTTGGGTTTTACCCCCGCATTTATGAGAAACTCTGGTTATTTTAAATGTCTTAATTCATTTTTGTTAAATTTTGAAAGTGTTTTGGAAAGGTCGGCTTGCCTAGTATCGCGATAGGCGTCATCACGACGGGTTAGGTTTTGGGTCGTGATAAGTTGGTATCAGAGCCTAGGTTACATAGGTATCACAAGTCATGAGCAGGTTTAGTGGAGTCTTGCGGATCGGTACAGAGACGTCTGTACTTATCTTCAAGAGGCTTCAGAACCCTTAGAAAACTCCACATTCTTGAGTTCTTGTCGTGCGAATCTGTTGACTCTAGTAACTAAACATCTGTTATTTCATTCTCTTACAGATGGTGAGGACTCATACTACTGGGCAGGATGGATAGCCACCAGTACCACTAGCCAGGGCCGCGAGAGGCCGAGGTCGCGATAGAGGCCGAGGTTACGATAGAGGCCAAGGTCGGGGCATAGGTGCAGCCCGCACAACAGCTGGGGCAGTTCTTGTAGATCCACCAGTTGCCCCAGATCAGGACCAGATTCCAGTTATTGATGCACCAGCTCAGGCACCACCTGTGCCTATTGTGATTTCAGGCCTTAGCTCAGATTATGACCGCGTGTACCAGTCTTGCTCATGCGGTCTCTGTTCCGGCCGTAGCAGCCACTTCTCAGGCTCAGACTCCCACGGCCCACACACCAGAGCAGGTGGTACAGGGATTCCAGACACTGGGGGCACCACCAGCCCAGCCGATTACAGCTGCTCAGGACTATGTGATTCCTGTTATGCCTGAGGATGAGCAGCGTAGATTAGAAAGGTTTGGGAGACTCCAGACTCCATCTTTCAGTGGTACCGAGGTAGAGGATTCACAGGGTTTCTTGGACTGATGTCAAAGGATACTCCGTACATCAGGTATTCTAGAGGCCAATGGGGTCTCGTTCACTACTTTTCAGTTCTCTGGGGCTGCCTTCAGTTGGTGGGAGGCTTACGAGAGGTGTAGGCCAGTCGGTGTAGCACCCCTTACCTGGCAGCAGTTCTCCGGTCTATTCCTGGAGAAGTTCGTGCCACAGTCCCACATAGAGGAACTGCGCAGAGAGTTTGAGCAGCTTCATCAGGGTGATATATCTATGACGCAGTACGAGATGCGATTCTCGGAGTTGGCCCGTCATGCTATCTGGTTGGTTCCTACAGTCAGGGAGAGGATCAGAAAGTTTATAGATGGCCTCACTTTTTAGTTGCGATTGCTTATGACCAGAGAGAGTGTCTGGTGCTACTTTTGATGAGGTTGCTGATATTGCGCGTCATATTGAGATGGTTCACAGTCAGGAGAGGGTTGAGAGGGAGGCCAAGAGGCCTCATGGACAGAGTGTATTTAGCGGTATTCCTTCTGGGGGCAGTTCCACCACGGTAGGGGTCGTTCTTTCAGACATGCTCAGACGGCTCGCCCAGTCCACCGTGGTGCATCATCTGGCCATGGTTCACATAGTTATCAGCAGGGCCATTCATCTCTCAGTGCCTTCCCAGCTCAGAGTTCGTCCCGTGCTCTGTCGGGTCAGGGCTCGTCTATGCCACGTCTTTCTACCAGTCATCCCGGTGCTCGAGGCTCTCTTCAGTCCCCATCACTAGCACCAGGGAGTTTCTATGAGTGTGGGGAGTTTGGCCATATCAGGAGACATTGTCCCCACCTTACGGGAGGACCGGCTCAGTAGAGGAGCCAGTCTACGACATCAGCACCAGTCTCTTCACCACCCGCTCAGCCAGCTCGGGGTGGCGCCCAGTCAGTTAGGGGTCGCTCGAGACGGGGAGGCAGATCAGGGCATGGCCAAGCCTATTTCTATGCCCTCCCTACCATACCAGAGGCCATTGCTTCGAATACTGTGATTACAGGTATTGTCTCAGTTTGCCATAGAGATGCCTCCGTATTATTTGACCCTGGTTCCACTTATTCATACGTGTCCTCGTATTTTGCTCATTATTTGGATATGCCCCGTGAGTCTCTAGCTTCATCTGTTCATGTGTCCACTCCAGTAGGCGATACTATCATTGTGGACCGTGTATATCGGTCATATGTGGTGACTATTGGGAGTCTGGAGACCAGAGTAGATCTCTTGTTGCTTAGTATGGTCGATTTTGACGTGATTTTGGGTATGAATTGGTTGTCTCCATGTCATGTTGTTCTAGATTGTCATGCTAAGACTGTGATATTAGCGATGCCGGGGTTGCCGAGGGTAGAGTGGAGCGGTTCCATAGACTATGTTCCCAGTAGAGTGATTTCATACTTGAAGGCTCAGCGGATGGTTGAGAAGGGTTGTCTATCCTATTTAGCTTTTGTGAGGGATGTTAGTGCAGAGACTACTGCCATTGATTCTGTTTTGGTGGTGCATGATTTTCTGGATGTGTTTCCTGCAGACCTGCCAGGCATGTCGCCTGACATGGATATTGACTTTGGTATTGATTTGGTGCCGGGCACTCAGCCCATTTCTAGTCCACCGTATCGTAAGGCACCACCGGAGTTGAAGGAGTTGAAGGAATAGCTTCAGGAACTCCTTGATAAGGGGTTTATTTGGCCTAGTGTGTCACCTTGGGGTGCACCGGTTCTATTTGTAAAGAAGAAAGATGTTTCTATGAGGATGTGCATTGACTACAGGTAGTTGAACAAGGTCACAGTCAAGAACAAGTATCCTTTGCCACGTATTGATGATTTGTTTGACCAACTTCAGGGAGCGATGGTGTTATCCAAGATTGAATTGAGGTCAAGGTATCACCAGCTGAAGATTCAGGACTCAGATATTCTTAAGACAGCTTTCAGGACCCGATATGTCCATTATGAGTTCCTTGTGATGTCTTTTGGGCTGACTAACACCCCAACAGCGTTCATGCATTTGATGAACAGTGTGTTTCAGCCTTATTTGGACTCGTTCGTTATTGTATTCATTGATGATATCCTGGTGTACTCTCGTAGCCAGGAGGAGCATGCCCAACATCTGAAGATTGTGTTACAGAGATTGAGGGAGGAGAAGTTTTATGCAAAATTCTCCAAGTGTGAGTTTTGGCTCGGTTCAGTAGTGTTCTTGGTGCACATGGTGTCCAACGAGGGTATTCAGGTGGATCCGAAGAAGATAGAGGCAGTGTAGAGTTGGCCCAGACCGTCCTCAGTCACGGAGATTGGGAGCTTTCTGGGTTTGGCGGGCTATTACCGTTATTTTGTCGAGGGTTTTTCATCTATTGCATCTCCCTTGACCAAATTGACCCAAAAGGGTGCTCCGTTCAGGTGGTCGGATGAGTGCGAGGAGAGATTTCAGAATATCAAGACTGCTTTGACCACGGCTCCTATTCTAGTTCTGCTATTAGCTTCTGGTTCCTATACAATGTATTGTGATGCCTCGTGGATAGGAATTGGATGTGTTCTGATGCAGGAGAGTAGAATGATTGCTTATGCTTCGCGCCATTTGACGACCCATGAGAAGAACTATCCTGTCCATGATTTTGAGTTAGCAGCTATTGTTCATGCCTTGAAGATTTGGCGACACTACTTGTACGGGGTCCATTGTGAGATTTACACTGATCATTGGAGTTTGCGGTATCTGTTCAAACAGAAGGATCTTAACTTGCGTCAGCGGAGGTGGTTGGAGCTTCTTAAGATCTATGATATCATCATTTTGTACCATCCCAGGAAGGCAGATGCCTTGAGTCGCCGGGCAGAGAGTTTGGGGAGCTTAGCATATCTTCCAGCAGCAGAGAGGCCATTGGCATTGGATGTTTAGGCCTTAGCCAGCCAGTTTGTTAGATTAGATGTTTTTGAGCCGAGTCGAGTATTGGCTTGTGTGGTCTCTCGATCTTCTCTTTATGATCGTATCAGGGAGCGTCAATATGATGACCCCCTTCTGTTTGTCCTTAAGGACACAGTCCAGCAAGGTGATGCTAAGAATGTCACTATTGGGGATGATGGTGCATTGAGGATGCAGGGCAGGCTATGTGTGCTTAATGTAGATGAGTTACGTGAGTTGATTCTTCAGGAGGCTCACAGTTCACGGTATTCTATTCATACGAGTACTGCGAAGATGTACCAGGACTTGAGGCAGCATTACTGGTAGAGGAGAATAAAGAAGGACATAGGGGAGTATGTAGCCCGGTGCCTAAATTGCCAGCAGGTGAAGTATGAGCATCATCGACCGAGTGGGTTGCTTCAGAAGTTAGAGATTCCGGAGTGAAAATGGGAGCGGATCACTATGGATTTTGTTGTTGGGCTTCCACGGACTCAGCGAAAGTTTGATGCAGTTTGGGTGATTGTGGACCGGCTGACCAAATCAGCTCATTTCATTCCTGTGATGACTACCTATTCTTCCTAGCAGATGGCTCGGGTGTATATCCGCGAGATCGTCAGGCTTCATGGCGTACCGGTATCTATCATTTCTGACCAGGGTACGCAATTTACATCATGGTTCTGGAGGGCCGTGCAGCATGAGTTGGGTACTCAAGTGGAGTTGAGCACAGCATTTCACCCTCAGACGGACGGACAGTCCGAGCGCACTATTCAAATATTAGAGGATAAGCTTCGTGCGTGTGTGATGGAGTTTGGGGGTTCTGGGATCAGTTCTTGCCTCTAGCGGAGTTTGCTTACAACAATAGTTACCAGTCGAGCATCCAGATAGAACCGTATGAGGCTCTATATGGTAGGCGGTATAGGTCTCCAGTGGGTTGGTTCGAGCCGAGCAAGGCTATATTATTAGGTACAGACTTGGTTCAGGATACTCTAGAGAAGGATAGAGTAATTCAGGATAGACTACGCACAACCCAGTCTAGACAGAAGGGTTATGTAGATCGGAAGGTTCGCGATGTTGCATTCATGGTTGGAGAGCGGGTCTTGCTCCGGGTGTCACCCGTGAAGGGTGTTATGAGGTTCGGAAAAAAGGGCGAGTTGAGCCCGAGGTTTATTGGTCCATTTGAGGTATTGCGACGTGTTGGGAAGGTTGCTTACAAGCTTGCGTTGCCTCCCAGTCTAGCAGGAGTTCATCCAGTATTCCATGTTTCTATGATCCGAAAGTATCACGACGATCCGTCTCAAGTGTTGGATTTCAGCTCAGTCCAGTTGGACAAGGATTTATCTTATGTCGAGGAGCCGGTGGCGATCTTAGATAGGCAGGTTCAAAAGTTGAGGTCAAAGAGTATTGCTTCTGTGAAGGTTCAGTGGAGGGGTCAGCCGGTCGAGGAGGCGACTTGGTAGACCGAGCACGATATGCGCAACCGTTATCCTCATCTTTTCACTACTTAAGGTATGTCTCTGTTCGAGTACGAACGATTGTTTTAAGAGGGGGAGGATGTAACGAACTGACCGGTCATTTTGAGTGTATTAGCCCCGATCCCCTATTTACTATTTTCCTCGTATCTGTTTTTTCTTAAGTGACTTTCTGGGAGGTCTTGTTTTTTGGTTTTGGAGTGTTTCGGGACTCTTAGTCCCTAAAACGGAAGCTTAAGTCTCAGGATTTTGACCGTATTCGGAAGTGTATGAAGATGACTCTGGAATGGAGTTCTGTCGGTTCAATTAGTTCCGTTTGGTAATTTTGGACTTCGGAGTGTGTCCGGACTGTAATTTTGAGGTCTGTAGCTAATTTAGGCTTGAAATAGCAAAAGTAAGATTTTGGAAAGTTTGACTGGAGGGTTGACTTTTGATATCAGGGTCAGATTCCGATTTCGGAAGTTGGAATAGGTCTGTAATGTTGAATATGACTTGTGTGCAAAATTTGAGGTCAATCGGACATGGTTTGGTAGGTTTCGGCGTCATTTGTGGAATTTGAAAGTTTAGAAGTTCTTTAGGCTTGAATTCGGGTGCAATTGGTGTTTTGATGCTGATTTAAGTGATTCGAAGGCCCAACTAAGTTCGTATGGTGTTTTAGGATTGGTTAGTATGTTTGGTTGAGGTCCCGGGGGCCTCGGGTGAGTTTCGGGTGGTTAACGGATCATTTTTTGCCTTGGTGAGATAGCTAATATCTGCTGCTGCATTTTTTGGTTTCCTCTTGCGCATTCGCGAGAGGAGACTCGCATTGGCAAAGAGTGTTTCTGAGTTGGTGAGATTTTGCTCTACGCGTCCACGAAGGAGGGGACGCGAACGCGAAGGAATGGCAGTGTGTGCATCGCGAACGCGTGAGTGGCATTGCGTTCGCGAAGGGGAGTGAGGCAGCTAGGAACCCCTAGTCTTTTGTTCTACGCGTTCGCGAGGTAGGGGGGACGCATTCACGAAGGTCTGAGTTTGCAAAGCATCGCATTAGCGAAGCGTAGGTCGTGTTCGTGAAGAGTTAAGTTGAGAGGCAGTCTGAGTTGGTCTACACGAACACGAGAGGACGGTTGCGTTCGCGAAGAAGGAAATCTAGGCAGACAGTATTAATTTCAAAAACGAGGGTTTGAACCCATTTTGCATATTTTGAGCTAGAGAACACGGAATTTGGCGATTCTTGAAGGGATTTTTGTGGAGTTGATTGGGGTAAGTGATTCCTACTTGGTTTTGGTTAAAACCCATGATTATATCCTTAATTCTATCATCTAATCTGTGATTTGGGGTGAAATATTTAGGAAGAAGATGAAGTGTTCTTGAGTTAATTTTTAGGGTTTTGAATGGGATTTTGTTATCGGATTGGAATAAATTTGATATGGTTAGACTCGTGAGTAAATGAGCTTTCGGGTTTTGTGACTTTTGTCGGATTTCGAGACGTGGGCCTGGGGCCGGCTTTTGACCAATTTTGGATTTTGGCTTGTAACTTCGTATTTTTCTTGTGGAATTGATTCCTTTAGCCTATATTAATTATCTCGTACTGCTTGTAGCTAGATTCGGAGCATTTGGAGACTGATTCGAGGGGCAAAGGCATTGCAGAGTAGAATTTTGCGCGGTTTGAGATGAGTAACAGTCTTAAATCTGGTTTTGAGGGTATGAAACCCCAAGGATTAGTATGATGTGAGTGTTTGGAGGTGACGCACATACTAGGTGACGGGCGTGTGAACGTGCACCGCGAGGGATTATGACTTGGTCTGTCCCGTGTGAGTGTAAAGTCGAATAGCCATTGTTATTACTTGTTTTTCCTTGTCTTTGAGAAATTGATTGCCTTTCATGTTAGAAACCATGCTTAGGCCATATAATATCACTGTTGGGACCTGCATCAGTCGTATACTTATTGAATTGACTGCTAATTGTTGTCTTGTAGTCAGTCACAGTCTTACTTGTGTGTTATATCTCTGTTCCCTCTCATTTCTTATTGACACTTGTTGTATTCTCTGTTTAGGTTGATTTTTATGATATTCTGTGAGCCCGAGGGGCTGGAGAGGTTAGTGACTGAGATAGGGCCTGAGTGCCGAGCTGTGAACTATGTGAGGGTATATGGATCGGGTTGCACGCCGTAATGAGCCTTATGGCTACTTAGATGATTGGGTCGGGCTGCACGCCGCAGCGATATAGCGCTTGGGCTAAAAGGAGTCCTTCCAGATTTTGTACACCCCCAGTGAGCGCAGGTACCTATTGAGAGTGTGTATTGAGGGTTGAGAGCCGAGAGTATGAGCTGATGAGATGAGTTGAGTGATTGCTGCCTTGAGAGGCTGTACTTGCTTTTTATTTATTGTTGCACTTAGTTGCTATCCGATGTTGTTGCGAACCTTCTAGAAGATTCAGTTTTACTTGGGCTCGAACTTATTTGACTTATACCCTTGGATTTGAAAGCATGTTCACTCTTTACTGAAAACTTTTGATATGAACTGTATTTTTTATAGCTCGTCACTGCTTCTCAGTTCGTTATTTAATTCTGTTACTTGCTGAGTTGGTTGTACTCATGCTACACCATGCACTTCATGTGCAGATCCAGGTGTGTACGGTTCTGACGGTCGCTGAGTTCGTGCGCGGGCTGATCATCGGAGACTTATGAGGTAGTTGTCGGCGTTCGCAGACCTTGTTTCTCCTTTCTTATTATCTTTTCTCTCTTGTATTGGCATTTGGCACAGACTGTAGTAGACTCTGTTTCTAGATCGGCTATAGATGCTCATGACTTAGTGACACCCTGATGTCGGGCTATTTTTCCGCACTTATATTTTATTTGGGTTTTACCCCCCGTATTTATGAGAAACTCCGGTTATTTTAAATGTCTTAATTTATTTCTGTTAAATTTCGAAAGTGTTTTGCAAAGGTCGGTCTGCCTAGTATCGCGATAGGTGCCATCACGACGGGTTAGGTTTTGGGTCGTGACACGAGTGGGCTCCACTAAGTTATTTTTCTTTTAAAAATTGAGGGGGACCAATTTTTTGGTTTGGGGGTCTGCTGGTTCGCGTCTGGTGGGGGAAGGAGATGGCACGGTTTTTTATATAGGTATATCGCGCATATATAAGATGCTATAGTATAGCGCCTTATATATGTGCGCTATAGCTCCGGCCCATTTTAAGTTCAAATATAGTGTGGTTATTCACCGCGCTATAGCTTAACGGACAAAACTGTCGTTAAGGTATAGCGCGGTAAATAACCGCACTATATATAAAATGGTGCCCAATTTTTTTTAACCTATTTGTATCGCTTGAGTCCAAAAGAACCACACTTTGGTTCCGGTGAAAAATTGATATGGACCCCACACTTCCTACAAACTTATCAAGTGTATACAAGTAATAAAGCTAGCAAGTACAATATCTTGAAAGCATATAAACTATGAAATTTCAAAAATGTCCCTATATCAGACAGACATGTTGATCATGAGTTGCCTGGTTAATTATCCCCACTTATAGTATAGGAATAGATAACATCTCCAGTTTTCCACTGATGACCCTTTCGCTAGAGGTTGGGGAATTGCGAATTGAAAAAATAAATTACTTTTGTATGTAGTTCAATACAGCATGAAGTAATATTCACCAATTCACATGGAGTTGTAAATTACACTAATGCAATATATATATATATATATATATATATATATATATATATATATATATATATATATATATATATATATCGAGAGAGAGAAAAAGAGTGATCTCTTAGCTGAGGAGGATCTTGTTGAGGAAATCATCTTTTATAATTTGAATAGGAAAAAAATGATATTACAATAAATATTTATGGTCAGTTTTTTTTTTCACAATACCAAATCAAATCAAATCAAACCATAATCGAATATTTTTTTTGATTTGACTCGGATTATCGATTTGGTGAGACTTATCGGTTTTCTTTGTACACCCCTAATTATGGGCAAAACGTCGATCTCCCTAATCTTGAATCAATCCGTGATATTTATAATTCCATGTATGGGATATAATCGCAAACCATAGGTCCTGATATTTGTTTTGTTATCATTCCATTAAGTTTACTCCTTTTAATAGCTCCCAATAAATAAGAGATTACATAGACTGCTCGTTTTAATGGCCTCGAATAAAAAAGAAGATTACACAATCAGAGGAGACTAAACCTTTCTTCAATTGTATCCAAATTCTGGAGGGTCGGTATGCAACTTAATTATTTTCATAAATTCTTAGTTAAATATTAGCTGCGTTTGGAAAACATAAGTACATAACACTCCTAGAAAGTGATTAGAAATTCTACTTTCTGATTTCTCCAAACATCTTTTCTTAATTTTCTCTAACCTTGGAGAAACTGAATGGTAATCGCATGGAAAATTCGTGTAATGGGCTATGGAAATTTTGAAGTGAAGTGTTGAATAATTCAAAGGACAATATTCTCTTGTTTTTTCACTTTGTCTCTCTGATGAAGTTGGCAACTACATATGTTAGGAAATTAAATATGAATAAATAAATACTAAAGTTTAGCTTTTAGTACTTCAATTTCTACATAATAAGAATAGAAAAATAAACAAAGGGAAATCTAATCTTATCATTTGATTGTGGAAAAACTCATATGGAATCTCTATGCTTGATTTCGACAGAAAGATATATTAAACTCATACTAGTGAATCTATTTAAAGTTGGATATATAAAAAGGACTAGTACACAGACACGCGTATACACATTTTCATTGTGGAATTTAAACATATGCCCTTTAATTTGCTTATTTAATTTATCATCATTTTCTCACTTTTTTCTTGGCCCCTCATATGGTAAAATTGGAGGCGGATCCAGGATTTAAATTTTATGGGTTCAATTTTTAAGATTTTTAATATTTAACCCATTATATATTTAAAGTTATGGGTTCAAATTTATTTATTTCCAATTTTAATAAATTTTTACACATAAATTTCTACTCCGCGTCGAAAGTTATGGGTTCAATTTAACCCGTAACTCTCACACGAGATCCGCCTCTGCTTGTCTGGTCTGTAGAACCTTCTCTGGTTATGTCTCAGTAGAATTGAACTAGGAGGTGGAGATAAGGATTTTGATTTGGAAAAGGTGCGAATACAGCTACTGAAGCTCGACCGGACCCTTATGGCATATGGCATGGTTTAGTCAGTAAGATTCAGACCACATTGGTTAAGGTCTGACAACACTCATCTATGTCCAAGTTACATAAAAAAAACACTGGATAGATTAAATTATTTAAATTATTATGACAAATTACAAAAGAAAAAGATAAAAACATGAAAAGGCTTTACCAATCCGATAGATTAAAATATTTAAATTATCATGACAAATTACAAAAGAAAAAGCTAAAAACAATCTCTTGACCCCTCTCGGACACAGATAGTTAACAAATAGATCTATCATTATTATCTCCAGTATATGATGGACCATCAAATACCATATGGTTAATAGGCAATAATGCATTGGGTAATCTTGAAACAAGATATTAAGCATTACATTTATTTATTGCAAACTTTATTAAGCAAAAGACTCTGGTTTGAATTGAGTCACTTCTGATATGACATTTCTAATGAAAAAACTAGTCCCTTTGAAGTGTAATACATAATTTTTTACTACATAATGGAATGTGGCATCAAAAATGAAAAAATAATTATTTGATAAGAAATGAACTTTGAGCTTAACTCGAGCGGAGAAATAATCATATAAAACTAAAGAGATCACTCATCCATCATTATCATTATGGGACTCTGATCTTCGAACACCCTCCCGCACGTACTAGACTAGACATCTACGTGTAAAATATAGTATGAAAGCCCTTACGGGAAATCAAGAATTGAGCGGAGTATAACTTTGATATCATATAAAAATACATATTAGGCCTAACTCAATCCAAAAAATTAACTTTAGAAGGTTTAAATTACCGAAGATCATATATAAAAGACAAATATCTCATCCCATACGGATGTGAGACTCTAAGTCTGTAACATTATTTTTTTCATTTAGCTCAATGCTAATTTTTGAGCCGATGGTCTATCAAAAACAGTTTCTCTATACCTTCGGGTAGAGGTAAAGTCTGAGTCCCCAGATTGCACTTGTGAGATTTTACTGAATAGTTATTGTTGTTTATCCTTGCAAGAACATCAGCTAGCTGCAGGTTACTTCCGAGAAAGAATTGATAAAGAAATTAAAAATATATGTCGTGGGCCTTATTCTCATTACTGTGAGCCTGATTAATTTCAAATGGTTGGCCACTATATATAGTTAGATATATCTTCTATTGTAGAATTTTCCTCGGTTTCCACATGAAATACATACAAGTAGGCTGAGCCAGGATTTCAAGCTTATAGGTCTGGTATTCTAATCGTTTTTAAGTTATTGAATTCTAAATTAATATATAACTTATACATATTTAATGAATTTCTTAATATAAATACAAGATTGCTACTGGATCGGTTGAACCTGTTCATGACGCTCCAGCTCGGCCCCTGCTTTTAATTAGCGTTTACATTTCAATTCCACCAACTTTTTCCACAAGCGAAGTTGCATCGCTCCCTCTTTATTAGTCCCATAAAAGAGCCCTCAAATTGCATAATACACATATGACGTAACTTTCTTGGTTTTTCCCCCATGGAAATCACTATCATATCAGCTCAAGGTCTCAAAAACACCACTACCTGGTGGCGGCTCCGCCCTTTCGCCACCGTCTCAACCGTTGCTACCGCCTCCATCTCCACCACCACCACCGAAGTTTACACAACTAGTGCAGATGAAAAAGGAGGTGAAAATCCAAAATGGGGTGTCAAATTTCAACTTCCACTTGATGCTAGTCTACTTTTACATGGACATTTATGCATATACCTTCAAATATATTCTAAAACTTTCTTTAACCGTAGGAGTGAACTCGGGTGGTGTATGATTCCGGCGGCCGATATTTTCGATAGGTTGCTTCCGACAGGTTTTGTCCGACAATTTAGTTATCGGTTAAGAAATAAAGATGGTTCAAGAGGTAATGGAGTTGTTAACATTTCTGTGAAAATGGAAGCTTCGTTTCTTTTAGGAATGCACCCTCAAAGGTCGCCGTTAATGGCGTACTTTCCGGAGGTGAGTGATTGCTCGCCGGTACCGATCATTGGTATTCCGGTGACATCGTCATCACCAAATATATAATTAAGCCTAAGTGTTGATGTGCGTGCAGCGGTTACGTGGACGTATATATTTATCAGAAATTTTCGTCCATTGTCTCTTTCGGTATAAGCTATTTAATAAATATTTTTCTGTTTTTTCTTGTAATTAATGGACCTTTCTTCTTACTGAAAATCCTATGAGAAAACGTTAAACGTTAGACTACAGTTTATAATATTTTGTGAGCACATTAAAAATTAATTTTAAGCAAATATTAGATTCGAGTTTATTAACTTTGTCTGAAAGAGACATTTTCTCAAGGATTATATTTGCGCAACTTATTGAAATAGGAACAAAATCTGGACAATGAAATAAAAAAAAGGACATTTCCCGTAAATCAACTCGTACGTATGGAGTATCTATTACTACTAGTAATGCTTGTATATACCACAGTATCTAATAAGTATTTAAATTTTGCTTTTTAAAATATGGTTTGAAACTTAAAAAACTCTACAATTTTCATTATTTTAAGGATTTGACTTATGTACTAAACCTATTTACAAGGATAGTATAACTAAAGAATCTCTACTATCAGATTAATTAATTGAATTTTCTATATCAAGCAGCCGGCCGGCTTAATTTTTCAGTAAGTACTTTTATTTTTTATTATGAGAAGTTATTTGTAATTATCATTTAGATAATATAATTGTATAAAACATATTGTCAATATATAAAAGTTAAACTTTTAAGTTAAAGTTTCTCCGTACAAATCTTCTTTTGTCGTGCGATATCTAAAGGCAAATAAATAGATTAAGTGTGCAAATTACAGTTTTGTCTTATTGACTATATATTGTCCAATCCAGATTAACTCACTATTTTGTTTTGAAGATTAACTCACAATTGTATCATGCTAACGTACTTAATTAACTTCAACTTTTAGTAATAATGAGATCGACAAAATTCCATAGAGTTAATTGAGTAATTCCGTTGAGTATATTATTCTGTCCTACAGGTTTGGATAAGAAGAAAAATGTCTTTTTTGCCCACAAGAAGAAAAATTTTGAAACTAATTTATGTCCTCTAGTATTTAATCCGATAATGTCATATCATGTTATATCCAATTATTTTAGTTATATGTTATTTTAATACCATTACTCATTGATGAAGTGATGAATCAAGAAAATGTTGTTGAGACAGAGACATGACAGCATTGCGCCAAAAACAGTTACTACCTCTTTTGGTCGCAAATGCTCTGCTTATTGTTTTGGAATATTGCATCTTTACCTTTCTTTTTCTTCCTTAGAGATTGTTTTTGTGACTAAATGACCAGCGCAAAATACAACACAAAATTATTGATCGCTAGTCAAAGATAGTATAGATTTATTATCGTCTTCACAGGAATTGGATTTAAATAGTGTTCGAATAATCTCCAGTTGACTACTATCCAGAAAATTAACACTTGATTTGATGACTATTACTACGATTAACTACTAAAATTTAAGTAAGTAACAGTTGATCACAAAAGACACCAGATGAGCAACGAAGAAATATCAATGAAAGAAATAAGGGTATTTGACTAGATAGGTGCAAGATAATTGACTCGGAATTCAATTCTTGAGTTAATTCACTCTATAATACTATTGATTCTCACGAATTCAACAGATAATCAGATTACACTTGAAGTTGATGTTCCTCTTTCGATTAAACATTAATTTCAATAATTCATCCAATTGAAGTACGGTAAATAATTACAACAATAAAATGATGGTTATGATCTAAAGGGTAACTTCTCACGAATATTTTCCTATTTTCTAGTTCGATTAACAATTCAATAGGCTCTTTCGACTACCTATTTGAATCACGAATTTAAAGTAGAGCATAAGATGTAAAGCAATTCAATATAAGGCCCCTCTTTCGATTAAGCAAAATAAGAAATAACTCCACAATCCGAACTAAAGCTCCATCAATTAATTCTAATAATTATCAAGAATTGAATCCCTAATCAAATTATCAAAACACCGTATCTACTAACACCCTAATGAAATTTACTCCATAGCTATGGAATAAGTCATCTCAATAAGGTTCAAAAATAAAGAAAACATTAATACTAATGATTCGATACAAACTCCCGCATTGCACCGATTGTAGGTTTAAATCTTGATAAATTCTTGTGTCATCTTGTCGTGGTTGCTTTTTGTCACTCCCCAAAACCGAGGAGCGTGACCGGCGCTCAACCGAGTGAACCCGATCGAGTAAGCCTGTTAGATTCCTTCTACCCAAACTCATTCATGAATAAAGAGAATATAGGTTTTCCTTAATTAAAAAATAAAGTGGTCATGCCTGCAATTACTAATTTCTTACCATAAGTTTCACCATTTTTAAAGTCTCAAATGGACAAGTAATACAACCACAACATAGCATAGTTTGTCTTTCCCAGTACCAATACACAACCCACACTATGTCTACGGAGCCTCTATAGATAAAGAAGAGTACAATAATAATGCCGGCAACAAGGCCCCCGCTATACCTCAACCATAATACATAAAGAACAAAAGATACATGACCCCAGGATGAAGTGAGGCTCACCAAGTCAGCTGGGAAGAAGGTGTACTGCTATCACTGATCAATGTCTCCTGCTGTGGAACCACCTGCATCTATTTAAAGATGCAGCGCCCCCGGCAAAAGGGACGTTAGTACCGTCGAATAGTACTAGTATGAAAACTAAACACCAATTTAAAAATTTAGAAATACAAGATAATTATGATGAACCAGTGCGGTAATAGAATAATATAGATAACTGTCTCAACCATAGAAAGCTTATTAAAAGCTATCAACGATATTTATAGGATTTAAGATGAGATCCTCTATAACCATCTTAACACAAAGCGGCCCCGCCGCCTCACCCGATGTATGCTGGTGGAGGTGTACATATAATACAACAACTCAAATCAAGTGGCCCTTCCGCCTCACCTCAATGTATGTGGGTGGATGGATAACCACAGTACCAAAAACCAACACAAAGCGGCTATGCCGCCTTACCCCAATGTATGCGGGTAAAAATGCATCAACGATACCAATACCAACATAAAACAGCTATGCCACCTCACCTCAATGTATGCGGGTGGTGGTGCCACAACAACACCAAAACCATACACAAAGCGGTTGTACCGCCTCACCCCAATGTAAGCGGGTGGAGGTGCAGTCCCACAATATCATAATCCCTACTCAAAGCGGCCATGCCGCCTCATCCCAATATATATGCGGGTGGAGGTGTATCACAATCACTATATATATATATATATATATATATATATATATATATATATATATATACACCATAATCCCCACACAAAGCGGTCATGCCGCCTCACCCCAATGTATGTGGGTGAAGGTGTATCACAATCACAATCTCTACACAACTTGGCATAATACCTTTCACATAAATCACGACTAGAAATTATAACATGTAGATACGTAATCCATAGTTTGGGACACATCCTCAATTTATAATGCAGTATGATAAGAGCATTTTAAATACGAATTGAATATATATCTTCATCATAAAACTTATCAGAATACTCGATTTATAATCAACATCTCGGAACTTACAAGGATAATGAGAATTCCAACTCTTAAAGAAGAGTTTAGCCAATATACCTCAATTGAGCTTCCTTAAACTCTAAAACGTTCCGAAATTCTTAGCAACTTCAAGCTATTTTAGAAATATAATAAATTGAACCACAATTAGGAAGATGATTATGTTTCTAGCTCATTTGAGCATTTTATCAAACACAAGGTGTGCATAAGGTTTCAAAGTCCCTTTTATGGAGGATTCCATAATCCCACAACCCAATCTTTACCATGCTTAGTTCAACAATCTTCCTACACCCCTTGATATCACATGCATGTAAAATAATCAATTGTCATGCCCAAACATTATCTTGATAATTACCCATGTTCAGATGATTTCGAAATTAGGGTTTAGGGTATAGAATCTTACCTCTAGGATGAAGACCTAGTGAGCTTGCCTTCTTAATCTTCCAAAACTTGAGCAAGAATTGAAGAACAAATATTGGAGAACACCTTCTCACTCTAGGGCAAGCTCTCTCACTCTAAAATGTCAGATAATAGCTCAAAAATGACCCAAAGAGTGTATTTAACGAAATAGGGTCGGGTTTTAAAAATCTAAAAAAGGAGCTCGGGAACAAGGCATGCGATCGCATAACCGATATGCGGACTGCATATCGGTCGCATAGTTGGTTACAAAATAGCCAAAATAATTGTTTGTGTATGCGGTCACTATGCGGTCCGTATAACCGTTATGCGATTGCATAATGCACCGCATAACAATTATGCGGTCGCATAGTCGACCCAAAAAGTCTAAGCCACAGTTCTACAATCCTCAAACACGTAAACCTAGTCCGACACCATGAAACATTATTTTTTTTGCAAATTTTACCGGGCTTACCACTTAAGTACTTCAAAATTTTCCAGCGTGTTACATTCTCCCCCGCTTAGGATCATTCGTCCTCGAATGAGGGTAAAAATCCGTCATTAGCATCTTATGCAACTTAGTTTGTTTTATACCACAAAATAGCAGCCCCAAATTTAACTAACTCCCTAAATTTCCTAAATTTCCCTAGAGTTTCCCTTGTAATTAGGCCTATCCACCTATCAGAGAGCCCTAGAAACACATCCTAACAGCATATACATAATCCAACAACGTAACATAATACAAAACAACACCAACTGTGGCCTCACAAGCAATTATATTACCAGAACGGAACACCCTTAACACCAAATGTACAAGTCATACATATTTCATAGGAATATCCCTTAGCATTTTCATAAGGCACAACTCATAATTACATGGTTATTCAAATAAATAAGGATACTTTTTCTTCATTTCTTCTTCGGCCTCCCAAGTAGCCTCTTCAACTTGTTGGTTTCGCTATAGCACTTTCACGGATGCAATTTCTTTGTTTCTCAACTTTTGGACTTGCCGATCAATAATAGAAACTGGAATCTCTTCATAATTCAATTCTTCATTTACCTCAATAGTCTCAACCGGAACAATGACTGTCGGGTCTCCAACTACTTTCTTTAACATAGACACATAAAACACTGGGTGTACTAATGACATCTCAGGTGGTAGCTCAAGCTTGTATGCTACCTCACTGATCCTCTGAATGATTTTGTACGGTCCGACATACCTCGGACTCAATTTCCCTTTCTTACCAAATCGCATTACACCCTTCATGGGGGAAACTTTCAAAAATAACCAATCATCTTTTTTGAATTCCAAACCTCTACGACGAACATCCGAATAGGATTTCTGACGACTCTGAGCAGTCTTTAACTGCTCCTTAATGATTTTAACTTTTTCCATAGCCTGATGCACGAGGTCTGGCCCTATCAACTCTGCTTCCCCAATTTCGAACCACCCAATAGGAGATCTACATCTCCTACCATATAAAGCCTCAAACGGTGCCATTTGAATGCTAGTATGATAACTATTGTTATATGAAAATTCTATGAGTGGTAAATGATCATCCCATCTACCTTTGAAGTCTATAACACAAGCGCGCAACATATCCTCAAGCATCTGAATAGTCCGCTCTGCCTGCCCGTCAGTCTGCGGGTGAAAGGTTGTACTAAGATTTACTTGAGTACCCAAACTTTGCTGAAATTTCTTCCAAAATTTAGCAGTGAAATGTGCCCCCCGATCAGAAATGATGGAAACTGGGGTGCCATGCAACCTGACTATTTGTTTGATATACAACTGAGCATACTGCTCCACTGTGTCGGTAGACTTAACCGGCAAAACGTGTGTTGATTTCGTGAGTCAATCCATAATCACCTAAATTGAGTCAAACTTGCGCAGAGTGAGCGGTAATCCTACCACAAAGTCCATATTAATCATTTCCCATTTCCACATTGGAATTTCTATGTTCTGTGCCAACCCACCCGGCCTTTGGTGTTCGGCCTTCACTTGCTGACAGTGCGAACATCTTGATACAAAGTCCGCCACATTCCTCTTCATATCATTCCACCAATAGACTTCCTTAAGATCATGATACATTTTTGTAGAACCTGGGTGCACAAAATACCTAGAAGTGTGAGCTTCAGTCAAAATTCTTTCACGGAGACCATCCACATTTGGAACACAGAGTCTCCCTTGGTACGTTAGTGTACCATCATCCATGCCAAAAGAAAAGGCCATGGTCTTTATGTTTATGAATCCCCTCTTTCAACTGCACCAACAATGGATCGTTGTATTGCTTCTCTTTGACTTCCACAACAAGCGATGATTCAGCCCTATTTTGCACAATTACCCCTCCTTCACTAGAGTCCGCAAGACGAACTCCCAAACTAGACAATCGGTGAACTTCCTTGGCTAATGGCCTCTGATATGCCTCCAAGTGAGACAAACTACCCATAGATTTCCGGCTAAGAGCATCCGCCTCAACATTAGCCTTCCCCGGATGGTATAAAATATCAATGTCATAATCCTTAAGTAATTCAAGCCATCTTCTCTGCCTCAGATTCAATTCCTTCTATTTGAAAATATATTGAAGGCTCTTATGGTCCGTGAATATATCCACATGGACCCCATATAAATGATGACGCCAAATTTTCAATGCAAATACCACCGCCACAAGTTCTAAATCATGTATTGGATAGTTCTTTTCATGATTCTTTAATTGCCTAGAAGCATAAGCTATCACCTTCCCATGTTGCTTTAATACACATCCAAGCCCGATTCTTGAAGCATCACAATATACCACAAATCCATCTATACCCTATGGTAGAGTCAACACTGGCATCGTAGTCAGTCTTGCTTTCAATTCCTAGAAACTCTTTTCACAAGCATCTGACCATTGGAACTTAATTGCCTTCTGCGTCAATTTAGTCAATGAAGAGGCAAGAGTAGAAAACCCCTCCACAAACTTTCTGTAATATCCAGCTAAGCCTAAGAAACTGCGAATCTCTGCTGGAGTTGTAGGCCTCGGCCAATTCTTCAACGCTGAAATTTTCTGAGGATCAACCTTAATTCCCTCACAAGAAACTACATGACCCAAGAATATGACTGATTCAAGTCAAAATCACACTTTGAAAACTTTGCATATAACTGGTGTTGATGCAGGGTTTGCAGAACTACCCTGAAATGATCGGCATGATCTTCTCGACTTCGTGAATATACAAGAATATCGTCAATAAACACTATCACAAAAGAGTCGAGGAATGGCTTGAAAACGCGATTCATAAGATCCATGAAGGCTGCTGGGGCATTTGTTAGCCCAAAAGATATCATCAGAAATTCAAAATGCCCATACCAAGTTCTAAAAGATGTTTTTAGAATATCCCGCTCCCTGATCTTCAATCGATGATACCCGGATCTTAAATCAGTCTTGGAGAAGTACCTGGCACCTTACAATTGATCAAACAAGTCATCTATCCTTGGCAGTGGGTACTTATTCTTGATTGTGACCTTATTAAGTTGACTATAGTCAATACACATTCTCAGTGACCCATCTTTCTTTCTTACAAAAAGGACCGGTGCGCCCCAAGGCGACACACTCGGCCGGATAAAAATCCTTTTCTAACAAATCTCTCAATTGTTACTTTAGCTCCATCAATTCTGCCAGTGTCATTCTGTAGGGTGGAATAGATATAGGATGTGTGTCTGGCATCACATCAATCCCAAAATCAATCTCCCTGTCTGGTGGGATCCCAGGGAGTTCATCCGGAAAGACTCCTGGAAATTCATTCACAACAGGCACGGACTCAAGTGTAGGTGCCTCAGCATCGGTGTCCGTAACTCGGACCAAATGGTAAATACATCCCTTGTTTATCATCTTTATGGCCTTAAGGTAGGAAATAAACCTACCCTTTGGCACTACATCATCACCCTTCCACTCAATAACTGGCTCATTTGGAAATTCGAACCTAACAGTCCTGGTTCGGCAATCAAGCTTGGCAAAACAAGAATAAAGCAAATCCATCCCCATTATCACATCAAAATCGACCATTCTCAATTCAATAAGATCGGCCACGGTGGCTCAACCACGCAATGTGACAACACAATCCCTATAAACCCGCGCGGCCAAAATAGACTCAGCAACAGGAGTAGATACAGAGAATGGCTCATAAAGCTGTTCAGGTTCTATCCCAAATTCCATAGCAACATAAGGAGTGACATATGACAAAGTGGAACCGGGATCATAAGAGCATATACATCATGAGATTGGACTGTCAATATACCTGTGACAACATCTGGAGAAGCCTCTGATTCCCAACATCTCCGCATAGCATAAAATCTGCTGGGTCCTCCCGAATTTTGTGCACCACCTCTAGCTGCACCACGCCCTGCGGGTGTTGGGGTGCCTCGAGCTGGAGGTGTTGTGGATGTAGTAGCTGCAGAATTAGATGGTTGTGTCGCGCCTCTGCCCATATTTCGGCAGGACGAGCAGCAATCTCTCTGAATGTTACCCCGCAAACCACACCCATACATACTGGTAGGTCCATGAAACAGGACCCAAAGTGCATCCTCCCACACTTAGGGCATGGAAGCCTCCGCTGCTGAAACCTTCTGTCGGGCCGACCCTGCTGGTGGGGTCCCCTGTTGCCCTGACTGGGTCCAGATGACTGTGCACCCATCGAAGACTAGGCGAATGATTGGGATGGTCCTGATGACCCTCCCCTGAATGTCAACCTACCACCACCACCACCAGAAGAACCACCAAAGTTGCCCGCAGACCGGGCCTTGCTGCTACTCTGACGCTCCATTCTGTTCTTTAATTTGTAGGTCTTTGTGGCTTGAGCAAATGCCACCATCTTACTATAGTTCATATCGAAATTTAAGGCAGCTTTAGAGGCCTCATTTATAACCAAGGGGCTAAGGCCCTGTACAAACCGGCGCACTCTAGCCTCCATAGTGGGCAACATGTGAATAGCATACTTGGACAGGCGCGCAAACTCCATATGGTACTCCCACACATTCATACTACCCTGCTTCAGGCTTTCAAACTCAGCGGCACGAGCTGCCTTAGTTTTGGCAGGCAAGAAATGATCCATAAAGGCATCTGTGAACTCACCCCACCTTGCTAGAGGGCTTCCCTTTCAGGCGGTAAGAGGCCAACTCTACTCCCTCTGTCTCTGTAGCATGCATAACCCGGAGAGTTTTGTGAATCTCATCAATGAAGTCCTGGGGGTCCTCCTCGGGATCAGTACCCATAAACACTGGAGGATCTAACTGAAGAAACTTGTTCACCCTGGAACTAGTGGATTCTCCTGGATGACTGGAAGAAGTAGGCCAACACTCAATCTCTGGGCCTGAGAAGCTACTAACTGTGTCAACATTTGTATGGCTCCCCTAATATCAATATCATACACACCATAATCGGAAGCTGGAGCTGGAGGTGGAACTGGAATATCAATTGGAGGAACTGTTGCACCTTCTGTAGGTGTAGGGACAGGTGCGGTCTGATCAGTTGTAGTAGAGTCAGGCAGTGTAGTAACTGGAGGAATACTCTCACTCATAGGGTGCTCACCTGCATCATCAATTATAAGGTCAACTGTCACTCGTGGGGTGACATTGGCTCTTTGGCCAGTTCTTGCCTTCTTCTTAGGTACCATGTACTGAAAATTAGAGTAATGCAGGAGTTAAAGGAGGAACAGTCTTACAACCAGCTTTATCGCATGATCGAGAACATGAAAGAAGGGTATTATTCCTAAATACACATGTAGCATCCTAATTATAGATGTGGTCGACTACACACCAATAATAAGGACTCTACTAGACATGGCTCCGAGACATCTTATAACACTTTAAAACCTTAGGCTCTGATACCAAGTTTGTCACGCCCCAAAACCAAGGAGCGCGACCGGCGCTTAACCGAGTGAACCCGACCGAGCAAGCCTGTTAGATTCCATCTACCCAAACTCATTCATAAATAAAGAGAATATATATTTTCTTCAATTAAACAATAAAGTGGTCATGTCTGCAATTACCAATTTCTTACCATAAGTTTCACCATTTTTAAAGTCTCAAATGGACAAGTAATACAACCACAACATAGCATAGTTTGTCTTTCCCAGTACCAATACACAACCCACACTATGTCTATGGAGCCTCTATAGATAAAGAAGAGTACAATGATAATGTCGGCAATAAGGCCCCGGCTATACCTCAACCATAATACATAAAGAATAAAGATACATGACCCCGGGATAAAGTAGGGCTCACCAAGTCAGCTGGAAAGAAGGTGTACTGCTATCACTGATCAATGTCTCCTACTGTGGAACCACTTGCATCCATTTAAAGATGCAGCTCCCCCGCTAAAAGGGACGTCAGTACCGTCGAATAGTACTAGTATGAAAACTAAACACCAATTTAAGAATTTAGAAATACAAGATAATTATGATGAACCAGTGCGGCAATAGAATAATATAGATAACCGTCTCAACCATAGAAAGCTTATTAAAAGCTATCAACGACATTTATAGGATTTAAGATGAGATCCTCTATAACCATCTTCACACAAAGCGGCCCTGCCGCCTCACCCGATGTATGCAGGTGGAGGTGTACATACAATACAACAACTCAAATCAAGTGGCCCTTCCGCCTCACCTCAATGTATGTGGGTGGATGGATAACCACAGTACCAAGAACCAACACAAAGCGGCTATGCCGCCTTACCCCAATGTATGCGGGTAGAAATGCATCAACGATACCAATACCAACATAAAGCGGCTATGCCATCTCACCTCAATGTATGCAGGTGGTGGTGCCACAACAACACCAAAACCATACACAAAGCGGTTGTACCGCCTCACCCCAATGTAAGCGGGTGGAGGTGGAGTCCCACAATATCATAATCCCTACACAAATCGGTCATGTCGCCTCACCCCAATATATATGCGGGTGGAGGTGTATCATAATCACAATCTCTATACCATAATCCCCACACAAAGCGGTCATACCGCCTCACCCCAATGTATGTGGGTGGAGGTGTATCACAATCACAATCTCTACACAACTTGGCATAATACCTTTCACATAAATCACGACTAGAAATTATAACATGTGATACGTAATCCATAGTTTGGGACACATCCTCAATTTATAATGAAATATGATAAGAGCATTTGAAATACGAATTGAACATATATCTTCATCACAAAACTTATCGGAATACTCGATTTATAATCAACATCTCAGAACTTACAAGGATAATGAGAATTCCAACTCTTAAAGAAGAGTTTAGCCAACATACCTCAATTGAGCTTCCTTAAACTCCAAAACGTTCCGAAATTCTTAGCAACTTCAAGCTATTTTAGAAATATAACAAATTGAACCACAATTAGGAAGATGATCATGTTTCTAGCTCATTTGAGCATTTTATCAAACACAAGGTGTGCATAAGGTTTCAAGGTCCCTTTTATGGAGGATTCCATCATCCCACGACCCAATCTTTACCATGCTTAGTTCAGCAATATTCCTACACCCCTTGATATCACTTGCATGTAAAATAATCAACTCTCATGCCCAAACATTATCTTGCTAATTACCCATGTTCAGAAGATTTCGAAATTAGGGTTTAGGGTGCAGAATCTTACCTCTAGGATGAAGACCTAGTGAGCTTGCCTTCTTAATCTTCCAAAACTTGAGCAAGAATTGAAGAACAAAAATTGGAGAACACCTTATCACTCTAGGGCAACCTCTCTAACTCTAAAATGTCAGATAATAGCTCAAAAATGACCCAAAGAGTGTATTTAACGAAATAGGGTTGGGTTTTAAAAATCTAAAAATGGAGCTCCGGAACAAGGTATGCAATCGCATAACCGATATGCGGACCGCATATCGGTCGCATAGTTGGTTACAAAATAGACAAAATAATTGTTTGTGTATGCGGTCACTATGCGGTCCGCATAACCGTTATGCGGTTGCATAATGCACCGCATAAGAGTTATGCGGTCGCATAGTCGACCACATAATTGCTTTCAATTGGCCCAAATAACTACCTCACTCTGCGGCCATTATGCGGTCCGCAGAGTGATTTTGCGGTCGCATAATGGACCGCAGAAATGCACTTTTCCTTACTTTCCGGTGCATTGTTCAACCCAAAAAGTCTGAGCCGCGGTTCTACAATCCTCAAACACGTAATCCTAGTCCGACACCATGAAACATTATTTTCTTTGCAAAATTTACCAGGCTTACCACTTAAGTACTTTAAAAAATTTTCGGGGTGTTACACTTCTCCAATCTTTCGTAGGTCAAAAGTCCCCTTCAAAATCGTATTTTTTGTGTATTTATACCGTGTAGAAATAAGCCCGGACAAAACTACCCTTTCCTAGCCGAACTTGGAAATCACTCTGACAATTTTGCACAGTCGCGCCGCACCACCCCATGCGGCGCGCTAGTGAGGAAATCCATAGAGCTCGCATTTTTCTTGTCAGACTACTTTTGCACTGCCGCGCCGTGCTTGACGGCACCCCATGCGGCGCGATAGTGGCATTTTCTCAGAGTAGATTCATGTGTTCACTTTTTGATATCCGGACTTGGTCCTCGACCCTCGAACATAATCCCTATTTAATTTCTTGGGCTTCTACTCAGACTTCAAAGCTCCAACTTGTTCAATTTTGCTCCAAATTACCTAAATAGCTCAAAATCATTTCCTACTAGGCATAAAACACGTAATAAGTATAATTTTCTATCAATTAAGCTCAAACACGCGTAAAATTTAATAATTAGAGTGCAACACTACGACTAAAATACGGGTTTCTAGCTTACCATCAACACCCCGCACTTAGACTATTTCTCGTCCTCGAGCAATCGAACTGCACTTCACCTAGGGATGACCTTTTCATTAAACAACATCCCTAACACATCATGCCAAGAATATTTAAAATCAACTAAGCACCCTATCATAACTTCCTGATCTCAGGACTCGACTCAAAAGCACCATGCATTTTTCACAACCTGTTCACTTAATCTAACACAGAGGTCAAAGACTTTACCTTACCTTCACAAGTCATGTTCCCTAACACAAACAATAGAGAGTAGTTCCATATACAATAAAGTTCAAGAGCAATTAGGACTCAAGATAGAAAGAATTCACTCTCTCAGAAATAAAATTCATGCGCCACAGAAGACGTACCATATGCTTGCCCATAGTATAATACTCAACTAATTTGAGCTCATTCAATCAAGGATCAAGTAGGACTTAATTTTGGTTGTAATGTAGGTTGCGGAACTGGTAGGATACATATGGATATAGTGATACACCTCCTTGAGTAATTTAATATATGTACATTAACACATTAAACCCCACACTTGTGTTGAACCAAGTCCCAGCCTTCACATCATATTAGCACCAAGCTCCCAATTTCTTTAAGCACAGACAAAGCAAGAGTTACCACTAGTAAGGACTAATTTTCTTTATAATATATACAAACACCAATATTTTTTTCTTTTTCTAGATTCTGATTTTCTCTTCTTCTTTTTTCAACTCCCTACAAGTGGTTCTCATAATATTTTTCAATAGTGCACCTTTCCCTTTTCTATAGTTCCACTCAAAATCCAACCATACCTCCACCTAGCTTTTACAATCTCATAACAAATTTAAGTGCTCAAAAAAGGTCAACGGTTCAAACATATAGTCAATTCAAACAAAGGGGTCAGGCTTGTAGTGTGGTTTTCAAAGAAATAGGATTGCAGACTCAAAGGGACTAACTAAGATAAACATTAATTATGTGGGCAAAAGCATATATCTGGCTCAACAAAGAAATGCATATTTTACTTCCTAGACTGAACAAGACTGCTATTTCACTTTGCAAACACACAGGGCAAGTTCTAGACATCAACTGACATGCACATAATATCAACAAAAACCTCACTCACACATTGGCACATAACTCACTCAGGATCGAATCTTTTCCGACTCTCTAGTCAAAGCAATTAAGCAGAGTTACGATCAAGCAATTTAAGGCACTTATCTAAAAGTCAAGAATTGAGCATAGGTGTCACGACTAAGGCACTCACCACTATCAAGGCATATGCAGTCAAGGGAAATTGCTTCGAATTAGCACTATGACTCAAGATTCTTTATTCCTATAAAATAAAAAACTAACTACACCCGGTTCAATTAAAACCCTTGAAAAAGAACCACGACACAAAGAAAAACCAAGAGAGAATTACTACATTACCTAAGAAAGTAAAATAAAAAAGAGAAAAATAAAACAAAGGACATATTTTTGGATTTTCAAACTATTTTAATTTTTTTGTATTTTTCTCGTTCGACTTCAAATCCCTCAAAAAGCCAAACAGTTAATTACTAAACTATTACGCCGATAGAATTCAGAGTTACAATTACAACCCATATTGTCTAAGAAAGAAAGAAACAAATCAAATAAAACCAACTGGCAAATAGAAAACAAGTACAAATATAATCAAATAGTAGCACCCCACACTTAAGAAATTGCATTGTCCCCAATTCAAAACAGTAAAACAAGAGTGAAAAGGCAACTCCCTGAGGCCCATGGCCTACTCCTCATCAATACCCTCAAAAGTGCACAGGTACTCTTCATCATCAGAGGGAACAGAGTTGGTGTCCTCATCTGGTGGCATCTGTACTCTAGCAGCTAAGCCCGACCACTACTGCATGACCGCGGAGAGTGAATGGTCCTCCTACAGCTATGCTAAGTCAACCTCCCCCCGAGCAGCAGGAAGGCGCATATCAGCAAATAGCAGCTGCAGTGTCTCCTCAACATGAACAAATCTCTTATCTACAGGAACAACAGTAGCAGGGGGTCTGTCATAGCTATGACATCAAAAGGCTTAAGAGGCCGCAAAATCGGAATCTCTCGATCATAATGGAACTCCTCCTCTACATGGTGGGTCCTTAGAAGCCGCGTGATTATACTTGAGAAATATAGGCGGCAGGCCCCAAGTGGTCGGGAGACATCAGTGTTGTTCTGGGTAGGCATGATCTTTGCATTAATCAAACGGAGAACGGCTATGGCAGGACACTGGAAATGGCAATTCTTCATGTCCTTGTGGAACTCATTAGTATCTCGCGTCCATGTGGCAAGAGATCTCATGCCACACAACTGGCGTCTAATATCAAAATAGGGGGTCGACTGTAATGACCCGGTCGGTCGTTTTGAGAGTTTAAATCTCCTCCGGTGGCATAAGACCCTGAGCAGCTTCGTATTATGTGCCTTGACTTGCATGTGTGGTTGAATTCAATTACCGGGTGATTCGAAGAGATTTGGGACACTTAGTCCCTAAATCGGAAGCTTAAGTCTTAGGATTTTGACCGTAGTCGGAACTGTATAAAGACGACTTCAGAATGGAATTTCGTCAATTCCGTTAGCTCTGCTGGGTGATTTTGGACTTAGAGGCATGTCCGGATTGTGTTTTGGAGGTTTGTAGCTCATTTAGGCTTGAAATGGTGGAAGTCGAATTTTTGGAGATTTTGACCGGTAGTGGACTTTTTCATATCAGGGTCAGAATGCGATTCTGGAAGTTGGAGTAGGTCCAAAATGTTGAATATGACTTGTGTGCAAAATTTGAGATCATTCGGACATGGTTTGATAGGTTTCAACATCGGTTGTAGGAATTTGAAGTTTCAAGTTCTTTAAGTTTGAATTGGAGGGTGATTCGTGATTTTTAGCATTAGTTGATGTGATTTGAGGGCTCGACTAAGTTCATATGGCATTTTAGGATTGGTTGGTATGTTTGGTTGAGGTCCCGGGGGCCTTGGGTGAGTTTCGAGTGCTTAACGAATCAAAAGTTGGATTTGAGTTGCTGCTGAAGTCTTCAGGCATCTATCATTTTCGCACCTACAGTAGAGACCGCAGGTGTGTGATCGCACATGCGGGGAGGCAAGCGCAGAAGCGAAAAAATGTAGGAGTTCCAAGGGTCGTAGGTGTGAGGTTAATTCCGCATCTGCGATGCCCGCAGATGTGTTAGGGTCCTCGCAGATGCGCAAGGTCCGCAGAAGCGGAAGGGATTTCCGCAGGTGCGACCCTTTCATCGCAGGTGCGAAGGCAGAGGGGTTAAGTGATTTGCGTAGATGCGCACTTTTTGGCCGCACAAGCGCACCCGTAGGTGCGAGCCCAGGCTCCGCAGGTGCAGAAATACCTGGGCAGTGGTTAAAACCGAAGGAATTAGCAATTTTTCTCATTTTTTGGACTTTGCAACTCGGTTTAGGGCGATTTTTGAGAGCATTTTCGAGAGATTTCTTAAGATTTGGGCCATTCAGAGCCAGATATTTGTGGAAAGGGCATTCTTATGGATTGATTGAGCTTGACTCGAGGTAAGTATCTTGCCTAACCTTGTGTGGGGGAACTACTCCTTAGGATTTGAGTCATCTATGTTGATTATAGTCTGTGTACTCGAGGTGACGAGTGCGTGCTCGGACTTATTTGTGGAAAGTTGGCCTTTTAGGGTTCTTATGTCCTTATATTCACCATGTATGATGTTGTTTTAGATACGTTTGAATTCCTATTTGCTAGTTTCACCTCTACATGCTTTTATTAGAGATGATTGCTTTAGGATTCACTTTTACTGTCTATTTGACCCTTATTCGACTTAACCAAAGATTTTACCTCTTCTATCGTCGTGCTATATTTTTTATAACTGCTTATCTTTAATTGAAATCATTATTTTCTCATCCTATAATTGTTTAGTCTTAATTGGAGTTATGATTATCTTCCGCTGCTTATCCTTACTTGAATTGTTGAATATTCTTCACAATTGCTCAACCTCAAAAGAAGTTTAGATAACCTATATCTTAGTTGACTTGCCATTATTTGGAACTATTTGACTCGTGTTGGCTTCTTATTGTTGACTTGAATATTGTGGAATCGTTGCTACATTTTTGTTTTGTTTTCCCTTGTTAAGTTGTTCTCCTTGTGCCTAGCATTCTTTACTGTGGTTATTCCTTGTGAATGAGTTCTACCATTCTTATAATTTAAATTCTTGAGTTGATTTGCTCGCCATACTTTGCATTTCTGTCATTGTTGCTTTTGTACTCGTTGTGGTGATGTACGAGGTTTCTGTCATGTTATAGTTGTTATCTCTATTGTTTGCTCTGCATATTTAAATTGAGTCTATGGGCGTATAGGAGATCTCCCAGCACTGCATATTTATTTTGGGACTACGGACGTATTCCGGGAGATCCCCCAGCACTGCATATTTAAATTGGGTACACGGACGTATTCCGGGAGATCCCCATGTCTTGCATATTTACTTTGGGACTACGAACGTATTCCGGGAGATCCCCTAGCACTGCATATTTATTTTAGGACTACGAACGTATTCCGGGAGATCCCCCACCCCCACACGTACTGCATAATTAATTCGGGACTACGGGATAGTATCCCGATAGATTTCCCATGTGGTTATATCTGTGTTCGGAGCTACTAATCTTCCATGCTTAGGTGTCACAAGGTGACTTATACTCGAAGGATATTACTTGAAAAGTTTATATTTGAAAAGTATTTATCTTGAAGATACTATGTTTGAAGATATTTATTTGAAAGGGTTATAATTGAAAAGTATTTATCTTGACAGAACTATGTTTGAAGGCTAATTATTTGAAAAGTTTATATTTGAAAGGCTTTATCTTGAAAGAACTATGTTTGAAAGATATTTATTTGAAGGAACTATATTTCAAAAATAATTTCTTATTGGAAAGGATTATATTCTAAAGACCTCAATTTAAAAACTTACGGGTGAAAATTTACACTTGAAGGATTTGACTAATTTATTGGGGTTGTTGGCTGAGACCTGATGTGAAAACTATTGCAGTTGTTGAGTTACTACTCGCCTTTACTGTATTGTGATTTTTGGATTTGGGTTGTGTTTTTGTTCATTCTTCTGTGTCTTATTCTGGTGTTTCGTTGTTACTTCTTGTTTTTCCTTCCTTATTGCAGTTGCTATGTCGTTAGCCATATCGCGGGGTCCTTAGATAGATGTCATGTTCTGTCATCCCTATACTTATGCTTGTTCGGTGGATTAGACCAGAAGGTGTCTTGACTAGTCCTCGTCACTACTTCACCGAGGTTAGTCTTGATACTTACTGGGCACCGTTGTGGTGTGCTCATGCTACTCTTCTGCACAATTTCTTTTTTTTGTGCAGACCCAGGTATTTGTTCGTTAGCTAGCTGTGTGGACTGTTGCTGCGGAGACTCAAGGTAAACCTGCCGCTGCGTTCGCAGATTTCGGAGTCACCTTCAAGTTTTCGTTTTGCACTGTTTATTCTTATTTCTGGACAGTTGTATTTAGAAGTTTTCTAGCAAACACTTTGTAGAGCTTATGACTTGTACTACCGGTTTTGGAAATTGTAAGAGATTTCTATTTATTTTGTTAGATGTTAATTAAATAATGTTGTTTCAATTAATGTTAGGCTTACCTAGTCCCTAAGACTAGGTGCCATCACGATACCAAACGGAGGAAAAAATTGTGTCGTGACATCGACGCAACAACCTCAAGAACAACTTATGTGAATGCTCCATGAATCCACTGATCTGATTTATTACCCGGGAAGAAAATGGAATCATCTTGCCTCACACCTCCACTTCATACACTGCATCTAAACTGGCCTCGGGTTGTTAGTTAGCATAAAACTCCTTAACCATGTTCACATTCACCGACTCACCGGGACGGAATAAGCTTTCAAAACCCATGTATCTGATGTTGTTGTAAATCCTCGAGTATTTCCTGGCTAGTTAACCATCACCAATGCCAACTTTCGAGTCGGAACTTACCGCCGGAACAAAGGTCCGATATCATATCCTAGCATGAGCTGGTATAGCCCGAATGCCATACTTGCAGCCTGGCACTACATCTGCATCAGGATCAATGCACTCCTCTTACTCCTCCACTGGGGCGGGGAGAGGTGCCTGCCTACCTCTTCGATGGCTACTAGAGGCAACCTCTGAGGTACCTGTGTTAGAACGTTTGCTAGGACGGGGAGACATTGTACCAGCACAAGACGAACAACACTAGCCACAACACTTAAAACATAAACAGGACCAAACGGGGTAACCACCCCACACTTATGTTATTGGCATGTTCACAAGTACAATGTATATCAGGGACTTAGACTACCCCATTGAAAGTACACCACGAGTAATCAACAACCCACCCGACCACCAACATAACCTTACAACAGCATAACCACGGACTACACTAGTGCAAAAGACAAAATTAAGAAGGTAAACTAGTAATTAATAAAAGAAGCATAAGAAATTAGTCGAATCCACTACTAACAAATTTTACGATACAATACAACACTACACATGTATTTAGCATGAATCGAGCACCTCATTTAGCACCTAGCAACACATTAATATGGGGTGGTCAATCAATTAGCACTCGGGGCTAACAAATTAAAGTTTTACAACATACGAACATGACCTCTCACCCCACACTTATCATCTAGCATCACATCTTACAAAGCACTTCCCTTCAACAGTAGCAACACTACACAATTTTATGTCACTAAGACATTTCAACAAACACATTATGGACATACCTTTTACCTTATTATTTCAATTCAAAGCGTGTTAGAATCATCATATAACCACATAAAAAATACCACTCACCACAACCACAACATCACCATATCTTCCCAATAGCACAAAGTGCACAATTTTACACAAAAGTTTACCAACTTTCGGCCACTTGGCCACCCCCACCAAGATTCAACATAAATTAATTCAAAAACCATCAAAACACACCAAAACTCACCCATAATCATAAGAACAATGAAAACCCCACAAGTTAATACAAGAACTTCGACCAAAATAGAAGATATATAGCTATAAAAAAATTAGCACAAAATAAAATACCTAGGGTTAGAGAACTTAAACTAAAGTTAACTAAAATCTACAATTAAATACTAAAATAAGGAGAGGAAGAACTTACCTTGATGAGTGATGGAAGTGGGAGAATTAGAGGGGAAGAACTTTGAAGAAGAAGAAGAAAAATGGGGGATTTTGGGGTGAGTTAGAGAGGAGAGGTTTGAGAGGGAATGAGAGATATGGTGGAAAGTAGGAAAAACAATGGTGGGGGGTAGTAGTAGTCTGTCCCATTTATTTTCAAAATCAGATTTTAATTTTAATTTTTTTTTTAAATAAGTGCCGAAATATTTACACTACTGCATCGCTCGGCACAGCGCCCCATGCGGCGTGGTAGTGGGGTTTTCCAGAGAGCCATCACTGATAGATTTTTCCTGTTTGAATAAGCACAGTGCCCCACGCGGCGCCTCATGTGGCGCGGTAGGCCAATTTTTCAGAGTACCGATATTTTCACTTTTTTAGCCAACAAGTCGCACCCCGACTCTATTTTGTACTTATTTTGCGTTCGATTCATGTTCATACCTGTTAAAACAACTACCAAAAATCCTAACTCTAGTAATCCTAAATTACCATTATCTAACTAGTCTACAAAAGCAATAAAGAGGGTTAGAAGTAGTTCTGAGTTATAGTCATCAGCTTGACTCTGTCACTTAGGCTCATTTGATCACAATGCTGGAGGATTGATTGTCAAATCCTCCAACAAGGTATTGTTTCAACCTGTGCCCATTCACCTTAAAACTTTCATTCCCTTATTCATCCTGTATTTCAATGGCGCCATACGGTGAGATGCATTTCACCACATACGGACCTGTCCATCTTGATTTGAATTTTTCGAGGAACATCCTAAGTCTACTATTGTATAGTAAGGCTTTGTCCCCTTCATGAAACTCTTTTGGCTTAATCAGACGATCATTCCACCTCTTTGTCTTTTCCTTAAAGATTCATGCATTTTCATACGCGTCCAGTCTAAACTCCTCCAATTCGTTCATCTACGCCAACTTGTGTTTACCTGCAAGACTAAGATCAAGATTAAACATCGTAATTGCCCAATAAGCTTTATGTTCTATCTCAACAGGTAGATGACACTCCATACACTAATTTGACTAGTGAAGTCCCTATGGTTGTTTTGAACGTAGTTCTATACGCCCATAGAGCTTCATCCAACTTTGTATACCAATCCTTACGAGAAGCACTAACCGTCTTTTCAAGAATTCGTTTAAGTTCACGGTTATCCACTTCACCTTGCCCACTAGTTTGGGAATGGTACAGGGTTCATGTTTTGTGTGTGACCCCATACTTAGATAACAATGTAGTGAACTGTTTGTTCACAAAGTGCGACCCATTGTCATTGATAATCACTCGAGGTGTCCCAAAGCGGGTAAATATGTTCTTCCGTAGTAACTCACACATCACCCGAGCATCATTGGTCCTAGTAGGGATTGCTTCGACCCATTTAGAGACGTAGTCAACGGCTACTAGGATATACTCATATGAATAAGATGATGGGAACAGACCCATGAAGTCAATGCCCCAAACGCCAAAAATTTCACATACTAATATGGAGTTTAGTGGCATACCATCCCTCTTGCTAATGTTACCTGCCCTTTGACACTTGTCACATGTAGCTACATACGCCCGTGTGTCTTTGTACAAAGTAGTCCAATAGAAACCGACTTCCATGACCTTTGTTGCAGTGTGATTTTCACCACAGAGTCCTCCAGCTTCTCCATCATGGAAATGAGAAATAATGCTTTCCATCTCTCCTTCAGGCACACATATTCGAATCACACCATCTGCACACAGTTTAAACAGGAAAGGGTCATTCCAAAAATAACTGTTTACCTCACCTTGAAGCTTCCTTCTTTAATCACGAGAGAGGTCATTCGGCAACCATCCACTAGCCAAAAGGTTGGATACATCAGCATACCAAGGTGGTCTTTCGAAGACCATAGCAATGGAGAAAATCTGCTCATCAGGGAAATCTTCTCTTAAGTCAATTGTTTCAACTGGAGGTCTCTCAAGTCTAGATAGATGATCAGCGACTTGATTTTCTGTGCCCTTCCTATCTTTGATCTCCAAGTCAAACTCTTGGAGCAACAACACCCACTACATTAGACTTGACTTAGACTCCTTCTTACGAAACAGATATTTCAATGTTGACTGATCCGTGTGTACAATCACTTTGCTCCCCACCAGGTATGATCTAAACTTGTCAAAAGAAAAGACCACAATCAAAAACTCTTTCTCAATAGTGGCATTTTACTTGAGCATCATTCAATGTCCTGTTGGCATAGTAAATAAGCCTAAATATTTTCTCTTTTCTTTGCCCCAGAACTGCCCCCACAACTACATCATCGGCATCACACATTATCTCAAATGGCTGGCTTCAATCAGGTGTCACCATAATAGGATCACTTACAAGCTTTTACTTTATCAATTCGAATGTTCTTAAGCACTCCACATTGAAAACAAACTTGACATCTTTCGCTAGCAATGTAATCAACGGTTTGGTAATGCTGGAGAAGTTTTTGATGAACCTCCTATAGAACCCAGCAAGTCCCAAGAAACTCCTTATGCTCTTCACCGATGTTGGTGGAGGGAGCCTAGAAATTACATCCACCTTGGCTCTGTCAACTTCAATTCCATGCGCAGTTACTTTGTGGCCCAAGACAATTCCCTTTTTCACCATGAAGTGATACTTCTCCTAGTTAAGAACCAAGTGCGTGGCTTCGCAACGTTCAAACACGAGCTCCAAATTCTTCAAGGTGAAACCATCCATGAACACCTCTAGACACTTCCCATTTAAATCAGAGATTATAGACATCATGTACCTCTGAAAAGTGGCAGGTGCATTACACAACCCAAACGACATCCTCCTGTAAGCAAAATGTCACGACCCCATTAAAAGTGGCAGGTGCACTACTCATATTGAGTCTGTGCAGATAACTGGAATAACAATTGTAGGAACTCATGTTGGTGGTGCATTAAAAGAACTTACTGGAGCACCCCGAGTAATCCGATGTGCGGACTCGACTGGCCGACTGCCCGAGCCCCCTCCATAATGATTTATACTTGCAGAGTAGAATCCACCAAATCCCCCAGAACCTTGAGACGTCTTGGTCTCCTTAGTTTCCCTTCTTTTTTTTCATTTTTTTTTTCCCTCCGAACACATTCTAATATCTTGGCAATTTGTATAACTAGCAGAAATGAAGTATCAGCTTGTAGCTCCCGAGTCGTACAAAATTTTATGATCATAATTGAGTTCTTTAATGAGTCTATGGACTCGCCCTCTGGGTGTAGGAAGCAAAGTAGGAGTATGACGGGCTAACTTATTGAACTTGATGGCATATTTTGACATCGCCAATGGTGACATGACGCAACCGTTCAAACCCTATGCGCCACGCATTACGGAGAGTCAAAAAAACAAACTCTTTCAAAAGCATTTCTGAGAACTGAGCCAAGTGGGCGGTGTTGCATTGGCTGGTCTGCTCTCTTCATAGGCTTGCCACGAACACCGGTGGAGAATTATCTCTCCCAAGGCGAATTTCTTCTTTTGTTATACTGACTCTATACTGTTGAGCTGACCAATTGCTTAACATACTCTTCGACTCTTCTTTGGGGTAACCCTTACCCCTATTTATACACAACGATTACAAAAGTAGAGCTCCATATAGACAAATCTTGTCACGAACCACATAGTCTAGACTCTCGTCAACAAGTGTACTTACTCTGAAGCACCCCAAAATCCGCAACAGTGATATCCACGCTGAGTAGACCTTCTATAAATTTAGAGTTCTTTCTGTAATGGTATTGAAGTATAGGATTATTAAGGAGGCGGACATACTGCAAGTCCCAACCTTATCCTCTACAAAATCTCAGGTTTTAAACATATGTAAATTTAAGGGAACCTTTCAGTACCACATATATACATTTCAGGCCAAAACTAATATAATACATGACCCCGCAATCCACCCATTGGGAGTGGACGGCGTGAAGTCATAGGTCACAATAATAACCTTCACAACTCGTATAAATCAACCAGACGCCAATGTCAGTTGCACCCCGCACATGATTCACTAGGTGATCTCTCAATACGCCCACACCTTCAGTCGGAACCACACGTTAAGTCAATGTTTGAGCATCTCTGGCTCCCTCGTAGTCCATCTGCGGCATCACGAATCATCGACGCACAACTGATATTGAGTGCGCAATGTCATACACGAGTGGATACAAAGGAATATAAGATATATGTTTCAAGCTAAATCAATGTCGCACGATAAGGAGTCAAAGAAGTGAATATTTCCTAACAGTTCCATAGCCTCTCGAAGATAAGTACAGACGTCTCCATACCAATCCGCAAGACTCTACTAAACCTGCTTGTGACTCATAACACCTATGAACCTAGTGCTCTGATACCAACTTGTCACGACCCCAAATTCCCTCCGTAGGATGTCGTGATGGCACCTAGTCTCTAAGACTAGGTAAGCCTATCAATGCGGAATTATAATAAATATCTGAAATAAATAAACTACAATTCAAACAATTTTAAATCCCAAAACCCGGTAGAAATAAGTCACAAGCTTCTAAGAATTTATTCTCAGTGTCTCTATATGTCAAGGTCTAGATAAAATATAAGGAAGCAACATAAAATGATAGAAGGGGACTCCGGAGTATGCGGACGCTGGCAGATATACCTCGAAGTCTCTGTGCGCAGGTAACTCAATGACGTCTAGGCTGGTAAAATGTACCTGGATCTGCACAAAAAGATGTGCAGAAGCGTAGTATGAGTACACTATAGCGGTACCCAGTAAGTGCCAAGCCTAACCTCGGTAGAGTAGTGACGAGGTCAGGTGAGGCCCTACTGGAATATAATAATGGCATGGTAAAATGTTTATCAATGTAGTAAAATAAAATGACATTGAAAATGAATCAAATAGTATGTCACATTTAATGACACCAAATAATTACAAATAATATCTCGTGGAAATCAAAACAGAATTTCCTTCAACTTTATGAAAATCACAATAATAATCAAAGGCAACTACAGCCATAAATCAATATCAACAAGGGCACTCCCGAGGTACCGCCTCGTAGTCCCAAATCATAAATAAATTCACAATATCTCATTTCCTTATATCACCGCGGGAGCCTTCACAATTTATTTAAAGAAAATATTTTTCCCGAAATAGCATCCCGCGTTTTAGCCACCCTTATCACGCCGCATGACTTCTAGTAGTCACCCCTACTAGCCACGCGTATCAAGCCACCCTTATCTCACCGCATGCGTTTCAACACCCAGACCTTATACCACCGCATGCGTATCAATATCACAATATATCACAATTTGCACCTCAAGTGCTCAAATAATTTAACTTGCCAAAATAATTCAACAACAATATTTTTCCACAATAAAGAGCTCACGGCTCATGCCAAAATAAATTATCAATAATAGTTTTCCACAATAAAGAGCTCACGGCTCATGCCAAAATAATTCAACAACAATATTTTTCCACAATAAAGAGCTCACGGCTCATGCCAAAATAAATCATCAATAATAGTTTCATGTCAAAATAATTCATCAATAATATTTTTCCATAATAAAGAGCTCACGGCTCATGTCAAAATAATTCAACAATAATATTTTTCCACAATAAACAGCTCACGGCTCCCTCACATTGAGTATAAAAATATTCAGGAGTAAATAATTTAGGAAAATAATATTTCAAAATCTTTACGACGTTGCTTCAATATCAAGTTTAAAAATATCAAATACTTCATATTAATAATATTTAATTTTAAAAAAAAAAAATCAACCTTCAAATAATGCACAGAATAAAAGAAATCAAGTTTCAACTAAACAGGTAAAACAATTAGTAAGAAAAGATCAAACAAATTTGAAGTATATATCTCAGATTAATGATGAAGAATATAAAAAGATAAAATAATTTAATAAATGTGCAACAGTGATCTACACAATTTAAAAATATAATCTTTCACAATCTAGTCCGTGTACACACTCGTCACCTCGTGCACACGATTTTCAACACATTTCAATAATCACATCAATACCAATCCTAGGGGAATTTTCCCCCACACAAGGTTAGACAAGTCACTTACCTCGACTTGCTCCAATTTAACCAAGTATTATGCTTTTTCCTCGATTTTTCGACTCCGATCGACTCGTATCTAGTCATAATTAATTCGATACAGTCAACAAAAATTATAGTAATCACTTTCATAAGAAAGTATTACATTTTCATTAAAATCCGAAATTAGCTCAAAATTTGCCCGTGGGACCCACATCTCGAAATCCGACGAAACTTATAAAATCCGACAACCCATTCAATTACGAGTCCACCCATACCAATTTTACCAAAATCCGATAACAACTCGACCTCCAAATCTTAAATTTTCGTTTTTGGAAGATTTTGCAAAAATCTTGATTTTTCTTCCATAAATTCACGAATTCATGATGTAAATGAGTATGGAATCATGAAATATAATCAATATAGGATAAGGAACACTTACCCCAATGTTTTTCCGTGAAAATCGCCCAAAAATCGCCCAAGAACCGTGCTCCAAAAATCCAAAACGAAATGAATGAAATGAGCATTTTTGGTCCTTATGTTTCTGTCAATCCGTCACTAAAAGTCCATTTTTCGTCACTAAAAGTCTACCAGAAACACCTCTACCAGTCTTACTTCAATTGATCATAACGTTATGTACAAATGTCCAAATGATAAATGGTTTAACTTTCTGGAAATTAGATTCCACCGACTACAACTTTCGTGTTTTGCAATTATTCTGATTCCTTATGCATTGCGAGATATAAGCTCCCAAAGTCGGCTGCATGCATCAGAATTTCTGGCGGAATTTCTAGCGAAACAGCTCTACCAGCCTTCATTCAATCTGTCATAACATTCTGTACAAATGTCCAAATAATGCATAGTTTAACTTTCTGGAACCTATATTCATACGACTACAACTTTTATGTTTTTCACATTTTCTGATTCCTTATGAATTTCGAGATATAAGCTTCCAAAGTTGGCTCCACGCACGGAATTTCTGCAACAGAAATTTCTGCAAAAAGAAATTTCCAACACTTTGTCCGAAATCCATTCCGTTTACCTTCCGAAATCCACCCGAGACCCTCGGGACCTTAACCAATTATTCCAACATGTCCCAAAATACCATACGAACTTAGTCGAGGCTTCAAACTACATCAAACAATATCAAAACGACGAATCGCACCTCAAATCAAAATCAATGAACTTTGAACTTTCAAATTCTATATCTTGTGTCGAAACACATCAAATCAATTCGGAATGACTTCAAATTTTGCACACAAGTCATAAATGACATAACTGAGCTATGAAAATTTTCAGAATCGGATTTTGACCCCGATATCAAAAAGTCAACCTCTCGGTCAAACTTCCCAAAAATTCAACTTTCGGCATTTCAAGCCTAATTCCACTACGGACTTCCAAATAAAATTCCGATCATGCTCCTAAGTCCAAAATCACCATACGGAGCTGTTGGAATCATCAAAATTCTATTCCGGGGCCGTCTGCACATAATTTGACATCCAGTCACTATTTGAACTTAAACTTTTAATTTTTCATCAAAATTCCATATCTCGGGCTAGGGACCTCAGAATTTGATTCCGGGCATACGCCTAAGTCCCAAATCACGATACGGACCTACCAAAATTATCAAAATACTGATCCGAGTCTGTTTTCTTAAAATGTTGATCAAAGTCAACTCAGTTGAGCTTTAAAGCTCTAATTCACATTTTAATTCATTTTTCACCTAAAAACTTTTCGGAAAATTTTTACGGACTGCACACGCAAGTCGAGTAATGATAAATAGTGCTTTTCAAGGTCTTAGAACACAGAATTAATTATTAAATTTAAAGATGACATTTTGGGTCATCACATTCTCCACCTCTAAAACAAACGTTCGTCCTCGAACGGAGTTAGAAAAAGTACCTGAGCTTGTGAATAAGTGTGGATAACAGCTACGTATATCATGCTCGGTCTCCCAAGTCGCCTCCTCGACCGGATGACCCCTCCACTGAACCTTCACGGAAGCAATGTTCTTTGACCTCCGCTTTCGAACCTGCCTATCTAAAATAGCCACTGGTTCCTCAATATAAGATAAATCCTTGTCCAACTGAACCGAACTGAAGTCTAACATATGAGACGAATCCCCGTGATATTTTCGAAGCATAGAAACATGGAATACCGGATGAACTGTAGAGAGACTAGGTGGTAGCGCAAGTCTGTAAGCCACCTCTCTAACTCTTTCAAGAATCTCTAAAGGCCAAATATACCTAGGGCTCAAATTGCCCTTCTTCCCGAACCTCATCACACCCTTCATATGCGAAACCTGGAGCAATACCCGCTCATCAACCATGAATGCAACATCACGAACCTTTCGATTCGCATAACTCTTCTATCTAGATTGGGATGTATGAAGTCAATCCTGAATCAAGTCTGTACCTAATAGCCTAGCCTCGCCCGGTTCGAACCAACCCACTGGGGACTGGCACCACCTACCATATAAGGCCTCATACGGAGCCATCTGGATGCTTGACTGGTAACTGTTGTTGTAAGCAAGCAAGTGGTAAGAACTGATCCCAAGCACCCCCAAAATCTATCACACATGCACGAAGCATATCCTCCAGTATCTGAATAGTGCGTTCGGACTGCCCATCCATCTGAGGGTGAAATGTTGTACTCAACTCTACCCGGGTACCCAACTCACGCAGTACTGCCCTCCAAATCCGTGAGGTAAACTATGTACCCCGGTCAGAGATGATAGATATTGGTACACCGTGAAGTCTGACAATCTTGCGAATATATACCTGAGCCAGCTGCTCTGAAGAGTAAGTAGTAATCACAGGAATGAAATGAGCTGATTTGGTCAGCCTATCCACAATCACCCAAACTGCGTCCAACTTCTGCTGAGTCCGTGGGAGCCCAACAACGAAATCCATAGTGATCCTCTCCCATTTCCATTCTGGAATCACTAACTTCTGAAGCAATCCACTAGGTCGTTGATGCTCATATCTCACTTGTTGACAATTTAGACACCGAGCTACATACTCCACTATGTCTTTCTTCATCTTCCTCCAACAATAATATTGCCTCAAGTCCTGCTACATCTTCGTAGCACCCGGATGTATGGAGTACCGCGAATTATCAGCCTGCTGGAGAATCAATTCACGAAAACCATCTACATTAGGCACACATAGCCTACCCTGCATCCGTAATGCATCTTCATCTCCAATAGTGACTTCCTTGGCATCGCCGTGCTGAACTGTGTCCTTAAGGACAAGCAGATGTGGGCCATCATACTGACGTTCCCTGATACAATCATAAAGAGAAGAATGAGAAACCACTCAAGCCAAAACTCGACTCGGCTCGGAAACATCCAATCTGACAAACTGGTTGGCCAAGGCCGGAACATCCAAGGCCAAAGGCCTCTCTACTTCCAGTAAATATGCTATGCTGCCCAAACTCTCCGCCTTACGACTCAAGGCATTGGCCACTACATTGGCCTTCCCAAGATGATAGAGAATGGTTATAGCATAATCCTTAAGCAACTCCAACCATCTCCGCTGCCGCAAATTAAGATCCTTCTGTTTAAACAAATTTTGTAAACTTCGGTGATCGGTGTAGACCTCACAATGGCCACCGTACTAATAATGCCGCCAAATCTTCAAGGCATGAACAATAGCTACTAACTCAAGGTCATGGACCGGATAATTCTTCTTATGGACCTTTAACTGTCTGGATGCGTAGGCAATCACCCTACCGTCTTACATCAACACTGCGCCGAGGTCAATACGCGACGCATCACAATACACAATATAAGATCCTGAACCTGTAGGTAATACCAACATTAGGGTTGTAGTCAAAGTTGTCTTGAACTTTTGGAACCTCTCCTTACATTCCTCGGCCCATATGAACGGAGCACCCTTCTGGGTCAATCTTGTCTTAATAGTTGTTCATAATCAATTACAAAAATGTCAATTAACTTCATGTTAACAAAAATCTCGTTTTAAACCTTCACAATACTGATAACGAGATACGAGACATGAAGACCTCATAATTATTTACCCGAATTAACGAGTCACCTTTAACGTCACCTAGGAGGGAACCTACCTCGTAGGTTAAAAATCAATAATTACAACACAAAATTGGCAAGTATGCACAGAGAATTTCATATAGAATTTTCAAATAAGCCTAACAGGCATGACTCCCTATTAGTACTATAGTACAAGTTAAAATTCACAAGAGAGAACTTAAACACAAGAATTTTTCTCACAAGGATCTCGTCCTTATATAACTTCCACCGCAGCTCGTAGCCCGGTTTAAACATATCAGTTTATATTAAAATGCGAGGATCTCGTCCTCGGTTCTGAATCACAAGTAATATGCATATTGTGCCAATTGAAAATTTTCATTTTCTCCTTTTAAATAATTTCGGTTACACCAAATCACAACACATAATGAACCACATACCGGTAAGGCATATAATTCACAATCTGTAATTAATTATTCGGAATTTACATCAAAATTTACCGAAATAAGTAACAGAAAGCCACATTTAGCCTCGCAGCTCTTATTAGTGACCAACACGAAATGATAGGCGTAGTTATCTCCATAAAATCTCCCAACAGGGGTAAACACATAAGTAAATTATAGAATTATGAAGCTCACTCATAAGTGGAGCACAATAGGAAGACTCGTTTCGATATTGAGAACCGAATCAACTTAAGGAAATTATTCCTTTATATTAAATCGAGGTCGTACCTGTAACGACACCATCTGATGTAGCGACCTCTGCCATACCGTAAAATAAATATATCAACGGCTGGGTCTCCACCTCTAGGACGCCTTTTACCCGTCTGTCCTCCACCCTTAACTGGTCGTGTGGGTGGTGTAGTAACTGCAATGGGACATGTAGCCTGAGTGCTTTGATGAAATATGTCTCTCCCAAGTTTGGGACAATTTTCTCATGATGTGCCTAGTATCACCGTATTCATAACAGCCCTTTTGCGGGTTAGGCTACTCATATTGAGTTTGTGCAGATAACTGGAATAACAATTATAGGAACTCATGTTGGTGGTGCATTAAAAGAACTTACTGGAGCACCCCGAGTAATCCGATGTGCGGACTCGACTGGCCGACTGCCCGAGCCCCCTCCATAATGATTTATACTTGCAGAGTAGAATCCACCGAATCCCCCAGAACCTTGAGACGTCTTGGTCTCCTTAGTTTCCCTTCTTTTCTTTTCATTTTTTTTTCACCCCGAACACATTCTAATATCTTGGCAATTTGTACAACTAGCAGAAATGAAGTATCAGCTTGTAGCTCCCGAGTCGTACAAAATTTTATGATCATAATTGAGTTCTTTAATGAGTCTATGGACTCACCCTCTGGGTGTAGGAAGCAAAGTAGGAGTATGACGGGCTAACTTATTGAACTTGATGGCATATTTTGACATCGTCAATGGTGACATGACGCAACCGTTCAAACCCTATGCGCCACGCATTACAGAGAGTCAAAAAAACAAACTCTTTCAAAAGCATTTCTGAGAACTGAGCCAAGTGGGCGGTGTTGCATTGGCTGGTCTGCTCTCGTCATAGGCTTGCCACAAACACCGGTGGAGAATTATCTCTCCCAAGGCGAATTTCTTCTTTTGTTATACTGACTCTATACTATTGAGCTGACCAATTGCTTAACATACTCTTCGACTCTTCTTTGGGGTAACCCTTACCCCTATTTATACACAACGATCACAAAAGTAGAGCTCCATATAGACAAATCTTGTCACGAACCACATAGTCTAGACTCTCGTCAACAAGTGTACTTACTCCGAAGCACCCCAAAATCTGCAACAGTGACATCCACGCTGAGTAGACCTTCTATAAATTTAGAGTTCTTTCTATAATGGTATTGAAGTATAGGATTATTAAGGAGGCGGACATACCGCAAGTCTCAACCTTATCCTCTACAAAATCTCAGGTTTTAAACATATGTAAATTTAAGGGAACCTTTCAGTACCACATATATACATTTCAGGCCAAAACTAATATAATACATGACCCCGCAATCCACCCATTGGTAGTGGACGGCGTGAAGTCATAGGCCACAATAATAACCTTCACAACTCGTATAAATCAACCAGATGCCAATGTCAGTTGCACCCCGCACATGATTCACTAGGTGATCTCTCAATACGCCCACACCTTCAGTCGGAACCACACGTTAAGGCAATGTTTGAGCATCTCTGGCTCCCTCGTAGTCCATCTGCGGCATCACGAATCGTCGACGCACAACTGATATTGAGTGCGCAATGTCATACACGAGTGGATACAAAGGAATATAAGATATATGTTTCAAGCTAAATCAATGACGCACGATAAGGAGTCAAAGAAGTGAATATTTCCTAACAGTTCCATAGCCTCTCGAAGATAAGTACAGACGTCTCCATACCGATCCGCAAGACTCTACTAAACCTGCTTGTGACTCATAACACCTATGAACCTAGTGCTCTGATACCAACTTGTCACGACCCCAAATTCCCTCCGTAGGATGTCATGATGGCACCTAGTCTCTAAGACTAGGTAAGCTTATCAATGCGGAATTATAATAAATATCTGAAATAAATAAACTACAATTCAAACAATTTCAACTCCCAAAACCCGGTAGAAATAAGTCACAAGCTTCTAAGAATTTATTCTCAATGTCTCTATATGTCAAGGTCTAGATAAAATATAAGGAAGCAACATAAAATGATAGAAGGGGACTCCGGAGTCTGCGGACGCTGGCAGATATACCTCGAAGTCTCCGTGCGCAGGTAACTCAATGACGTCTAGGCTGGTAAAATGTACTTGGATCTGCACAAAAAGATGTGTAGAAGCGTAGTATGAGTACACCACAGCGGTACCCAGTAAGTGCCAAGCCTAACCTCGGTAGAGTAGTGACGAGGTCAGGTGAGGCCCTACTGGAATATAATAATGGCATGGTAAAATGTTTATCAATGTAGTAAAATAAAATAACATTGAAAATGAATCAAATAGTATGTCACATTTAATGACACCAAATAATTGCAAATAATATCTCGTGGAAATCAAAACAGAATTTCCTTAAACTTTATGAAAATCACAATAATAATCAAAGGCAACTACAGCCATAAATCAATATCAGCAAGGGCACTCCCGAGGTACCGCCTCGTAGTCCCAAATCATAAATAAATTCACAATATCTCATTTTCTTATATCACCGCGGGAGCCTTCACAATTTATTTAAAGAAAATATTTTTTCTGAAATAGCATCCCGCGTTTTAGCCACCCTTATCACACCGCATGACTTCTAGTAGTCACCCCTACTAGCCACGCGTATCAAGCCACCCTTATCTCACCGCATGCGTTTCAACACCCAGACCTTATACCACCGCATGCGTATCACTATCACAATATATCACAATTTGTACCTCAAGTGCTCAAATAATTTAACTTGCCAAAATAATTCAACAACAATATTTTTCCACAATAAAGAGCTCACGGCTCATGCCAAAATAAATTATCAATAATAGTTTTCCACAATAAAGAGCTCACGGCTCATGTCAAAATAATTCAACAACAATATTTTTCCACAATAAAGAGCTCACGGCTCATGCCAAAATAAATCATCAATAATAGTTTTCCACAATAAAGAGCTCACGGTTCATGTCAAAATAATTCATCAATAATATTTTTCCATAATAAAGAGCTCACGGCCCATGTCAAAATAATTCAACAATAATATTTTTCCACAATAAAGAGCTCACGGCTCCCTCACAATGAGTATAAAAATATTCAGGAGTAAATAATTTAGGAAAATAATATTTCAAAATTTTTACTACGTTGCTTCAATATCAAGTTTAAAAATATCAAATACTTCATATTAATAATATTTAATTTTAAAAAAAAATCAACCTTCAAATAATGCACAGAATAAAAGAAACCAAGTTTCAACTAAACAGGTAAAACAATTAGTGAGAAAAGATCAAACAAATTTGAAGTATATATCTCAGATTAATGATGAAGAATATAAAAAGATAAAATAATTTAATAAATGCGCAACAGTGATCTACACAATTTAAAAATATAATCTTTTACAATCCAGTCCGTGTACACACTCGTCACCTCGTGCACACAATTTTCAACACATTTCAATAATCACATCAATACCAATCCTAGGAGAATTTTCCCCCACACAAGGTTAGACAAGTCACTTACCTCGACTTGCTCCAATTTAACCAAGTATTATGCTTTTTCCTCGATTTTTCGACTCCGATCGACTCGTATCTAGTCATAATTAATTCGATACAGTCAACAAAAATTATAGTAATCACTTTCATAAGAAAGTATTACATTTTCATTAAAATCTGAAATTAGCTCAAAATTTGCCCGTGGGGCCCACATCTCGAAATCCGGCGAAACTTATAAAATCCGATAACCCATTCAATTACGAGTCCACCCATACCAATTTTACCAAAATCCGATAACAACTCGACCTCCAAATCTTAAATTTTCGTTTTTGGAAGATTTTGCAAAAATCTTGATTTTTCTTCCATAAATTCACGAATTCATGATGTAAATGAGTATGGAATCATGAAATATAATCAATATAAGATAAGGAACACTTACCCCAATGTTTTCCCGTGAAAATCGTCCAAAAATCGCCCAAGAACCGTGCTCCAAAAATCCAAAACGAAATGAATGAAATGAGCATTTTTGGTCCTTATGTTTCTGCCAATCCGTCACTAAAAGTCCATTTTTCGTCACTAAAAGTCTACCAGAAACAGCTCTACCAGTCTTACTTTAATTGATCATAACTTTATGTACAAATATCCAAATGATAAATGGTTTAACTTTCTGGAAACTAGAATCCACCGACTACAACTTTCGTGTTTTGCAATTATTCTGATTCCTTATACATTGCGAGATATAAGCTCCCAAAGTCGGCTGCATGCATCAGAATTTCTGGCGAAATAGCTCTACCAGCCTTCATTCAATCTGTCATAACTTTCTGTACAAATGTCCAAATAATGCATAGTTTAACTTTCTGGAACCTATATTCATACGACTACAACTTTCATGTTTTTTACATTTTCTGATTCCTTATGAATTTCGAGATATAAGCTTCCAAAGTTAGCTCCACGCACGGAATTTCTGCAACAGAAATTTCTGCAAAAAGAAATTTCCAACACTTTGTCCGAAATCCATTCCGTTTATCTTCCGAAATCCACCCGAGACCCTCGGGACCTTAACCAATCATTCTAACATGTCCCAAAATACCATACGAACTTAGTCGAGGCTTCAAATTTACATCAAACAACATCAAAACGACGAATCACACCTCAAATCAAAATCAATAAACTTTGAACTTTCAAATTCTATATCTTGTGTCGAAACACCTCAAATCAATTCGGAATGACTTTAAATTTTGCACACAAGTCATAAATAACATAACTGAGCTATGAAAATTTTCAGAATCGGATTTTGACCCCGATATCAAAAAGTCAACCTCTCGGTCAAACTTCCCAAAAATTCAACTTTCGGCATTTCAAGCCTAATTCCACTACGGACTTCCAAATAAAATTCCGATCACGCTCCTAAGTCCAAAATCACCATACGGAGCTGTTGGAATCATCAAAATTCTATTCCGGGGCCGTCTGCACATAATTTGACATCTGGTCACTATTTGAACTTAAAATTTTAATTTTTCATCAAAATTCCATATCTCGGGCTAGGGACCTCAGAATTTGATTACGGGCATACGCCTAAGTCCCAAATCACGATACGGACCTACCAAAATTATCAAAATACTGATCCGAGTCCGTTTGCTTAAAATGTTGATCAAAGTCAACTCAGTTGAGCTTCAAAGCTCTAATTCACATTTTAATTCATTTTTCACCTAAAAACTTTTCGGAAAATTTTTACAGACTACACACGCAAGTCGAGTAATGATAAATAGTGCTTTTTGAGGTCTTAGAACACAAAATTAATTATTAAATTTAAAGATGACATTTTGGGTCATCACACAAAACTACCTGACAGGCAAGTGAATGTGGTCTTCTCAACATCTTCTGGGGCAATGGGTATCTGATTGTAGCCTGATTACCTATCCAAGAAGCAGTAGCATCCTTGTCCAGCCATTTTCTCAAGAATTTGATCAATAAGGGGAGTAGGAAGTGGTCATTCCTTGTTGCATCATTCAGCCTTCTGTAATCAATGCACATTCTCCACCTAGTGACTGTTCTTGTGGGGATCAATTCATTATCTCCATTTTTCACCACTGTCATGCCCCCCTTCTTAGGCACAACTTGTACTGGACTAATCCACTTACTATTAGAGATGGGAAAAATCACTCCCGCATCTAGCAATTTGATGATCTCCTTGTGCACTACCTCCTCCAAATTTTTGTCCAGCTTGTGTTGGGGTTGCACCACTGGCTTTCTCTTTTCTTTCAATAGAATTTTGTGCATGCAAATGGCTGGACTGATTCCTTGAATATCAGCTATACTCCAGCCAATGGCCTTCTTGTGTTTTTTCAGTAGCTCCACCAGTTTTTTCTCTTGTGTACTTGTCAAGTCAGCAGCAATAATCACATAAAAATTGTTAGTTTCAAGAAAAGCATATTTTAAGTGAGTGGGGAGGACTTTCAATTCCACATTAGGCTTAGAAGCCTCCTTTTTTAGTTTCTCCTCATCAACCACTTGATCCCCAGTTTCAAGAGCTCCGGCCTCTTTCTTTATTTTAAGATTTTCATCCTCCACTGTGCTACACTGAGTAATACACCTCTCTATAGTATCCCCCATAAGCTTGTCAAACTTGTATTTTTCAGCCAATTCTCCAAAAATATCCATCTTGAAACAAGAGTAGGCGGACGCCTCATCACTGTGGTATTTCATCATCCTCTTCATCTGGAACACCACTTTTTCGTTACCCACTCTGAGCATAAGTTGTCCTTCATAGATATCAAGGATAGATCTGCATGTGCATAATAATGGTCTCCCTAGAATTATAGGCGCCTCCTTGTTCACCTCCATATCCACCACAATAAAGTCTACGGGTAACACAAAATTGTCCACCCGCACTAGAATATCCTCAATGATTCCCTCAGGTAGAATGGTGGTTTGGACAGCCAATTATTGGGACACTGGTATTGATTTGATCACTCTGATCTCACCTTCCAATTTCCTGAATACAGACAGAGGCATTACATTTATCGACGCACCAGAATCACAGAGGGCCTTGTCGAATTTTTCACTCCCCAGCGAGCATGGTATGGCGAAGCTACTTGGGTCCCCACACTTTTGGGGAATTTTATTTTGTAATATGGCACTGTAGTGATGAACCCCAACTGATTTTCTTCTATCATTACTCTCAGTCGTCCACTGATTAGCATCCTCACATAATTCATCAAGGATTAAGACAACCTCCTCCGGCATTTTCTTCATTAGTGGACCTCCACATGCAGTATTCAGAGTTCGTCGCGAGGACGGTGTCAGTCCATCCCAAAATTCCTGGAGTTGCATCCACAAATAGATTACATTGTTTTGACACTTTCTGACTATCTCCTTGAATCGTTCCCAAGCTTCAAAAACCGTTTCTGTCTCCTTTTGGCAGAAATTATGGATTTCCCATCTCAACTTCCCTATTTTTGCAGCTGAGAAGTACTTGTCAAGAAACTTCTTGGTCATATCTTCACATGTCCTGATAGAGCCTGCGGGTAAGCTACGAAGCCATTGCTTCGCGCCATCTTTCAATAAAAAGGGGAATGCCCTTAAGTAGACTGCATCCTTTGACACTCCATTGTATTGGAAGGTGTTCATGATATCTTCAAAGTCCATCAAGTGAGTATTAGGATCTTTGTTCACCATCCCTCTGAAAGTGCAGTTGTTTTGGATGGTTTGAAGCAAGCCTTGCTTCAATTCAAAGTTGTTTGCTGCTATGGGTGGGGATCTGACACTTGACAGTCCTTGATCATAGACTGGCCTAGCATAGTCCCCCAATGATCTTCCCGGCATGGGTGCTGCATTCTCGAACTGGTCTTCAACCAAGGGTCAGTTTAGATTGAATCTTCGACCTCCACCATCGTTGACGGTCTCATCTGCAATCCTTTGTGCAGCTTCTAGTTGTGCTGCCTCTCTTGCAGCTAAGTCTACTCCATCATTCTCTTTATTTGCCATGCTATCATGAGTCGAAGTTTGGCCCAAGAATTTTTCTGTTAAGTCTCTTTCTTTTCTCAGTTGTCGCATGTGTTTCTCCAACTCTGAATCGTAAGGTATCACTTCCTTTGAAGTATATCGATTCATACACCAGAAAAATCAAACCTATATCCTGCACACAAGTAAGAAACATGAATAACTAAAGTAAATATTGGTTCCTGAATTAGTACTAAAAACTATTTTAAACACTATTGATTGCCAATCCCCGGCAACGGCTCCAAAATTTGACGAGCGCAAAATACAATACAAAATTATTGCTCGCTAGTCAAAGATAGTATAGATTTATTATCGTCTCCACATGGATTGGATTTAAACAGTGTTCGAATAATCTCCAGTTGATTACTATCCAAGAAAATTAACACTTGATTTGATGACTATTACTATGATTAACCACTAAAATTTAATGTCACGCCCCAAACCTGAAGAGGCGTGGCCGGCACTCGGTGCCATACTCAGCCCGAGCGTACCACTCTGTAACTGTGAACTCTGGAGGGTAACCCTCAACTTAGGCCGATGAGGCCATATTTTGAATCATTTAAAAATAATGTCTACAACCAGCAATAACAAATTAAACATCTACATAGGTCTGGTAAAGCCACAATACTGATATTAAAAATGTATATAACTCGTCTACAAACCTCTAGGAATAACTAAATTGTATCATGGTCGGGACAGGGTCTCGACCTACTCATCAAACCTGTATATATAAAATGGACTCCAAGGTATCGACCTGGTAACTCAGAGGAAGTGGAGCTTACCAACCAAGCTGATGTTTGACTTTGTCTACTAGGAAGGTCTATCCAGTTGTCTATTAGTACCTGCAGGCATGAAATGCAGCGTCCCCAACAAAAGGGACGTCAGTACGAAATAATGTACCGAGTATGTAAGGTAACAAGATAACTAAAATATGAAATTGAACTGATAATATAATAACTGAAAGTACCTGGGAGTCAAATATAATTTGCAGATATGCTTACCTGCTGATACTGACTCATCTCTCTCAATATAGTAAGTAAAATAGATGTCCGGCCCTATAAGGCTCGGTATGTGTAACTGCTCTGCCATAGTAGGCTCGCTCATAGGCGCTCGGCCATACTAGGCTCTGTATCTCGACCATTCTAGGCTAGCTCATAGGCGCTCGGCCACAGTAGGCTCGGTATATCAGAGGTTTTCCAATAGGGGCCTGCCCATCGATTATAGCTCGATGGTAATGAAAATACTGTAATACTGTATATATTAGCTCTCTGCTCTCTTGACTGGAAGAATACAGTACTCAATTGAATATGAAGTCTCGATAAGGGTACTGTAACTTATGAGACTAGGAAAATGTACATAAATTTCGGAATATGAACTTCTCTTTATGTCTCGTTATCAAACATATGTAGTTACGGGATCATGCCAAAATGAAGGAAAGGTTTAACCTTAACATACCTTAACTTCGTTGAGTCCTTAATACCTTCCAAGAAATTCTTCAAACAACTCAGCTCAATCTACCACAACATAAAGAGATTCAAAATCAGTGCTGAGTAAAGGCAAAGTCCGCTACTTAAACTAGTAACTCGTTTACGTAAATTTGGGCAGCATCTCCCCTGTAACTAGGCGCTCCTCCAATACCATATACCAACAACAACAACAAGAACACAACAATAATAACATGTAATCATCATTTTCCAACCTTATCTCCATCACAATATACCACAAAATAGCCCACACACCCTAATCACTTCGTACATAAAATGACAACCAAAGTAATGTCAAACAACCTAAACAAATATAACGACGAACGACCAGCCCACCATTCTGTCATTATGTGGTGTTTATCCACACAATTTGTCCTCCAAAAATCCATTAAACAGTAGAAAAATAGACAGCCAAAAGGCAACACGAAACAGCCCACAAAACAGTCCACTACAAGTCAAATAATTCGAATTCACGGGTTCCGATCACCGTCCCGTGAGTTCTAACTATTAGGAAATGAATTTTTCAACCTTACTTGATATTTAAACACTTAAATACAGAAAGTACACGTTTGATTAACTATGAAGTACCTTCCAAAACTCAAACTACAAAGAAAAAGAGAGGCGATATAGCGATACTTACGTCGTAGGGATTGTTTTAATGTTATCGCTACTTGGTTTCGTACCCCGGATGATAATCTCATTGGAAACCCTTGAGGAGAGCTTGAGAGTAAAGTTAGGGGTCTTATTTGGTCATGTTCTCTAGAAAATTGAAGAAGGAGACGAGATAAGGATATAAATATCCAATATTTGTGAAAAGTCAAAAGGTGCTAATTGGCACCCTAGCATTGGTCCTTCTTCCAAAGCTTATAACATTTTATCCGGGGGCATATGAATGTACGGTTAAGAGAGTTGGAAACTACATTTCAATACCTTCAATTTGGTATATAATATGTCTCAAAAATACCTCATATAGCACACGAAATATATTTCTCAAAAAGATTTGTTACAAGGTAAATCTTTAGTCGATTTTTCCATAACTTAAATATGATTTTTTCCAAACTTTATATTTTCTATCCAAACATCATATATAGTCTTATATGACTTTAAACTCATTTAAATCATTATTAACAAGTCTCATATTCATTATACGTCACCTTGGGACGCACAGGGTGGAATAATCTTCCCCCATTAGAAACGTTCGTCCTTGAATGTTATATTCCCAAAGATCTATAGAGATTTTTGGCAGAGTCTCCTCTATAACGGTACTACTACCAATCTAAAGGTTGTGATCTCTCAGTCCAATCCTCCTCCAGAAGCGGAAACAAGTGAGGATACCTAGACATCATATCTTCTTCAGCTTCCCAAGTCATCTTCTCGACATTCTTGTTCGTCCAAAGTACTTTAACTGACGCTACATCCTTAATTCTCAATATCTGAACTTGTCTATCTAGTATAGAAATGTGAGCTTCCTCATATGATAGCTGCTCTGTAACCTGAACATCGTCAACTGGAATGATTTTATAGGGATATCCAATACACCTACGGAGCATAGACACATGAAAGACTAGATGTACATACTATAATTTGGAAGGCAAGTCTACTCTGCGTATAATCTTATAAGGTCCAATGTACTGAGGGCTAAGCTTTCCTTTCTTACCAAATCTCATAACGCCTTTCATCGGTGATACCTTTAGGAATACCTAGTCATCTACCTGAAACTCCAAGTCTCGTCGTCGATTATCTGCATAGGACTTCTGACGACTCTGTGATGCTAATAGCCTTTCCCTTATAAGCTTAATCTTCTCAACTGCCTATTGTACCAACTCTGGTCCTACTAACTTAGTTTCCCCAATCTTGGGTCATCCTATAGGAGACCTACACTTTCGTCCGTAAAGAGCTTCGTATGGAGCCATCTAAATGCTGGAATGATAACTATTATTGTATGCAAACTCAATAAGTGGAAGATGATCATCCCAGCTACCCCTAAAGTCCATCACACAAGCCCGTAGCATATAATCCAGTGTCTGAATAGTACGTTCAACCTGACCGTTTGTCTGGGATGAAATGTTGTCCTAAGACTTGCTTGAGTCCCCAATCCTTTTTTTGGAAGGACCTCCAGAAATTAGTTGTAAACTTAGCACCTCTATCTGAGATAATAGATATAGGGATATCATGAAGTTGTATTATCTCCTTAATGTAAAGCCTTGCATAATACTCTGCTGAATATATAGTCTTGACAGGAAGAAAATGGGCTGATTTTGTAAGTCTATCAACAATTACCCATATATAATCGAACTTATGCTGGGTACGAGGTAATCCTATGATGAAATCCATATTAATCACTTCCCATTTCCAATTCGAAATCTCTATAGCCTGAATAATCCATCGAGTTTATGATGCTCAATCTTAACCTGCTGATAATAAGGGCATTAGGCAACAAACTCTGTTATATCCTTCTTCATTCCGTCCCACCAATATATTCCCCCGATATCATGATACATCTTTATCGCTCCTGGATGATTAGAATAACGAGAATAGTGAGCTTCTCCCATAACCTGTTGGCACAGTCCTGCCATATTAAGAACACATAATCGATCTCGATATCTGAGGACTCCATCTCCTGTAATCTCAAATGGTGTATTCTCCTTTTGAGGGGATGTATCTCTGTAATAATCTAGCACATGATCCTCATACAGGTGTTCCTTCACTTAAGTTACTAAAGAGGATGTTGTCGTGTCCTGAATAGTAACTCTGGTATCACCTGAGTCCAGTAATCGAACTCCAAGACTAGCTAGATGATGAATCTCATGGTCTATACCACACTTCTCTGGCTATAAATATGACATGCTACCCATAGATCTACGGTTGAGGGCATCGGCTACTACATTCTCCTTCCCCGGATGGTATAAAATATCAACGCCATAGTCTTTCAGTAGCTCCAACCATCTCCTTTGGCGTAAATTCAATTCCTTTTGATTGAATATATATTGAAGGCTCTTATGATTCATATAGATATCAACATGAATGCCATACAAATAGTGCCTCCACATCTTTAGTGCATGAATCACAATGGCTAACTCTAAATCGTGAGTCGGGTAATTCTTCTCGTGCTTTCTTAGTTGTCTTTAAGCTTAAGCAATTACTTTTCATGGTCGTTCTACCACTTGTTGTATGAATACATGGCTCATCTCATTTCCAACAAATAATAAAATTTCTTGTAACTCATATGATCTCAAATATTACCTTTGATTTTTACTTCTCGTTCATTAGCCACGATGGTGCCACTTTCTTATGGAGTGCATACAATGTTGTTGTGAGATTGTTGTTACAAGACCATTTCTTCATTATGTCACTATGCTTAAGTTGAAGCCTTCTTCCTTATTCCCTCAGCTAGTCTTTCTTTGTAGTACTTAAGAGAGACCCTTTAACTCCTGTAAAGCTGTGAGCTTATTACATCGTATACCCGAAAGAATTTTTGATGTTCTTACTTACCTATAATTATCCTTAATTACTTACCTCCGCTCCCTTGTGCTCGTAAGGTTGATTCTTAACTGAAATTTTTGACTGTTTTCTCAGTGGCACCGATTTGTTTTTCGTAACACTTATACGGTACCTTTAACAACCCCAACTTCTATCTGAAAACTTTTCAACAATTGCGATCTCGTAGCTGCGAGACTGGATTCCCTATGTTGGGGTTCACTATGTTTATCTTACACGATCTGTTGATTTATTTGTATTCTCTTGTCTAGCCATAACTATACTCTTCTTGAATCCACTACAGACTACTCGTTGGTCCATTCTCATATCTATATTCTGCGTAACCCCTTTGGGGTTATGTCCTTTGTCTTAACTTACCTCTCGTACTGGCTCCTTATGTATCAAGTGTTCATTCCCACTTATTTATCAGTATCATCTGGTGCGGAACCCTTACTGCCTCTCCCTATTGTCATGCTTACATAATGTTCTGGAGTCGTTTCATATACATAGGATCTGAATAAATGCAATCTCATTCCTTTCGCCTTTCTACCACATTCTTTCTTTACTATTCCATAGTTACCTATAAATGTTTCACTTCTTTATATTTGGCATCTTTTCACATCTGCACAGACTCTTACTTGCCTTGCGGTAACCCTTCTGTACCGGGGATAACTGAATTTCTTACGCATGAAGGTGACACCTATTGTAACTGGCACACTTAGTCCCTTAAGCTTAACTTTGCTCATAGTGCTCGCTTTAGGGAAGCGTCTTCCTGAATGACCTTTAAATATTATTCTTCTGTTGTCCATTTTATTATCGCCGGAACGTGAACTCTAAAATTCTCATGATGCCATCTATTGTCAAATCATTCGGTCCCTAATTCATATTCATTTTATCTTGTTCACCAGCTCATACTAATTTCTGTCTAACGTTTCCTTCTGGTAATCACGTTGGAGCCACCAACTTATTTCTCGAAAGAAGGATATGACTTTATGGCTTATACTCTTTTATTGTCTCAAGACCTGTAACTTATTGTCTTTTCCTTCACTTGACTATACACTTTATCATCCTGTCATATTTTGATTTACTGTTATCACTCATTAATCACATCTTACTCATAATGCTTCATATACTCTCTTCTTACTCTCCTGCTAATATTTCTGTCTATCATTCTATTCTAAAAACTTCAACAAAATTTTCTCACTTATAGCTCCCCTTGCTTCATCTCACTGGCTTTTCGGGATGCCTAACATTTTCTCTTTTGTTTTTCTAGAAACGGGAGTCATACTAAGGTAAATATTTATACCTTCTAGGATTCCACTTCCTATCTTCTGAAATTTCTGAACATTCAAGTATTCATATCTAACTATACAATTCTAGAGTGCACCATTTAGATGTCTCGCAAGGAGAACTATTACCATCTTTGCACTATCCTTCAGAAATGTTAGCTAATGATAATAATCCATCCGCAATTTTGGGTTACTCTGACCCCAACTGGATCCTGATATCCCATCCTTCTCTTAAACTATATATGTTAGCTCCCATAGGTCATAATTGATATAGGTGTGGTCAATTGTATATATCTCTGTTACTGTTGAAAGTAACTTAGAATGCTTATATTTATCTGCCTGAATTATAAATACTGATAATCTTCACTAACTGGGTACCTCGTATTCTTCTTCACCTTGCTTCTTTTGCGTGTTGAAACTTGTATATACCTTCTGATTCTCTTATTTCTTTTTACCATATGGGTGGATAGATATTCTTGCCTTAGGGCTCTTTATCAAGGAGTTTACACGTCTTAATACACACATGATCTATTGAAGATCATACATTTACTCATCATAAGCCTGATGCAAAATCGAGTTCCTCTGACTCAACTCATCCACAACCACATTCAATCTCTTACCAACTGTCTTTCTGGATGTAGGTATCGTTGTATTACGAATAACATAAAAGTTAGGAGTTTGAATCTTACAACTAAGCTCTACAACACGATCTAGAGTAAGAAGAAAGAGTGAAAGTCTTAAATGCCATGTAGCCTTCTGCTTATAAGTGTGGTGCATAACACACCCATAAACAAGACTCTACTAGACACGGCTTGTAGACTCCCTAGGATAGAACTGCTCCGATACAAGTTTGTCACGCCCCAAACCTGAATAGGCGTGGCCGGCACTCGGTGCCATACTCGGCCCGAGCGTACCACTCTGTAACTGTGAACTCTGGAGGGTAATCCTCAACTTAGGCCGATAAGGCCATATTCTAAATCATTTAAAAATAACGTCTACAACCAGCAATAACAAATTAAACATTTACATAGGTCTGGTAAAGCTACAATACTGATATTAAAAATGCACGGGACTCGTCTACAAGCCTCTAGGAATAACTAAATTGTATCATGGTCGGGACAGGGTCTCGACCTACTCATCAAACCTGTATATATAAAATAGACTACAAGGTATCGACCTGGTAACTCCGAGGAAGTGGAGCTTACCAACCAAGCTGATGTTTGACTTTGTCTACTAGGAAGGTCTATCCAATTGTCCATTAATACATGCAGGCATGAAATGCAGCGTCCCTAGCAAAAAGAGACGTCAGTACGAAATAATGTACCGAGTATGCAAGGCAACAAGATAACTAAAATATGAAACTGAACTGATAATATAATAACTGAAAATACCTGGGAGACAAACATAATTTGAAGATATGCTTACATGCTGATACTGACTCATCTCTCTCAATATAGTAAGTAAAATAGATGTCCGGCCCTATAATGCTTGGTATGTGTAACTGCTCTGCCATAGTAGGCTCGCTCATAGGCGCTCGGCCATACTAGGCTCTGTATATCAATCTTTATGGGCTCGCTTATAGGCGTTCGGCCATAGTAGGCTCGGTATATAACTTACCATCGGATCAGAGGTTGCCCAATAGGGACCTTGCCCATTGATTATAGCTCGATGGTAATGAAAATACTGTAATACTGTATATACAGGCTCTCTGCTCTCTTGACTGGAAGAAGACAATACTCAATTGAATATGAAGTCCCGATAAGGGAGAATATTGTAACTTATGAAACTAGGAAAATGTACATAAACTACGGAATATGAACTTCTCTTGATGTCTCGTTATCAAACATATGTAGTTACAGGATCATGCCAAAATAAAGGAAAGATTTAGCCTTAACATACCTTAACTCTGTTGAGTCCTTAATACCTTCCAAGAAATTTTTCAAACAACTCAACTCAATCTACCACAACATAAAGAGATTCAAAATCAGTGTTGAGTAAAGGCTAAGTCCGCTACTTAAACTAGTAACTCGTTTACGAAAATTTGGGCAGCATCTCCCCTGTAACTAGGCCCTCCTCCAATACCATATACCAACAACAATAAGAACACAACAATAAGAACATGTAAGCATCATTTTCCAACCTTATCTCCATCACAATATACCACAAAATAGCCTACACATCCTAATCACTTCGTACATAAAATGACAACCAAAGTAATGTCAAACAACCTAAACAAATATAACGACGAACGACCAGCCCACCATTCTGTCATTATGTGGTGTTTATCCACACAATTTGTGCTTCAAAAATCCATTAAACAGTAAAAAAAATAGACATCCAAAAGGCAACACGAAATAGCCCACAAAACAGTCCACTACAAGTCAAATAATTCGAACTCAAAGGTTCCGATCACCGTCCCGTGAGTTCTAACTATTAAGAAACGAATTTATCAACCTTCCTTGATATTTAAACACTTAAATACAGAAAGTACACGTTTTCTTAACTATGAAGTACCTTCCAAAACTCAAACTACAAAGAAAAATAGAGGCGATATAGCGATACTTACGTCGTAGGGATCGTTTTAATGTTATCGCTACTTGGGTTCGTGCCCTGGATGATAATCTCGTTGAAAAACCTTGAGGAGAGCTTGAGAGTAAAGTTAGGGGTCTTATTTGGTCGTGTTCTCTGGAAAATTGAAGAAGGAGACGAGATAAGGATATAAATATCCAATTTTTGTGAAAAGTCAAAAGGTGCTACTTGGCACCCTAGCATTGGTCCTTTTTCCAACGCTTAAAACTTTTTATCCGGGGGTCTTATGAAAGTACGGCTAAGAGCGTTAGAAACTAAATTCCAAGATCTTCAATTTGGTATATAATATGTCCCAAATATACCTTATATAGCATACGAAATTTATTTCTCAAAAAGATCTCTTATAAGGTAAATCTTTAGTCGATTTTTCCGCAACTTAAATCCGATTTTTTCCGAACTTTATATTTTCTATCCAAACATCATATATAGTCATATATGACTTTAAACTCATTTAAATTATGATTAACAAGTCTCGTATTCATTATATGTCACCTTGGGACGCACAGGGTGTAACATTTAAGTAAGTAACAGTTGATCACAAAAGACAGCAGATGAGCAACGAAGAAATATCAATGAGAGAAATAAGGGTGTTTGACTAGATATGTGTAAGATAATTGACTCGGGATCCAATTCTTGAGTTAATTCACTCTATAATACTGTTGATTCTCACGAATTCAACAGATAATCAGATTACACTTGAAGTTAATGTTCCTCTTTCGATTAAACGTTAATTTCAGCAATTCATCCAATTGAAGTACGTTAAACAATTGCAACAATAAAATGATGGTTATGATCTAAAGGGTAATTTCTCACGAATATTTCCCTATTTTCTAGTTCGATTAACAATTCAAGAGGCTCTTTCGATTACCTATTTGAATCATGAATTTAAACTGGAACATAAGATGTAAAGCAATTCAATATAAGGCTCATCTTTCGATTAAGCAAAATAAGAAATAACTCCACAATCCGAATTAAAACTCCATCAATTAATTCTAACAAGTATCAAGAATCGAATCCCTAATCAAATTATCAAAGCACAGTATCTGTCAACACCCTAATAAAATTTACTCCATAGCTATGGAATAAGTCATCTCAATAAGGTTCAAAAATAAAGAAAACATTAGTACTAATGATTCAATACAAACTCCCGTATTGCACCGATTGTAGGTTAACATCTTGATGAATTCTTGTGTCTTCTTGCCTTGGTTGCTTCTCCAATCTTTCGTAGGTTACAAGTACCTTCAAAATCGTATTTTTTGTGTATTTATACCGTATATAAATAAGCCCGGACGAAACTACCCTTTCCTAGCCGAACTTGAAAATCACTCTGACAATTTTGCACAGATGCGCCGCCCCATGCGGCACTAGTGAGGAAATCGAGAGAGCTCGCATTTTTCTTGTCAGGCTACTTTTTCACTGCCGCGCCGCGCCTGGCGGCGCCCCATGCGGCACGGTAGTGGCTTTTTCTCAGCGTAAATTCATGTGTTCACTTTTTGATATCGACCCCCAAACGTGTCCCGATTTACTTTCTTGGGCTTCTACTCATACTTCAAAGCTCCAAGTTGTTCGATTTCGCTCCAAATTACCAAAATAGCTCAGAATCATTTCCTACAAGGCATAAAACACGTAATAAGTATAATTTACTATCAATTAAGCTCAAACACACATAAAATATAATAATTAGAGTGCAATACTACGGATAAAATACGAATTTCTAGCCTACCATCACTAAGTTCAAAGATAGTATTCTTTTTTTGGTTTTACATGGTTTTAGTATCCAGATTTGAATTCGAGTCGCGTAAGCTCATTTAAAAAAGAAGTGTTCCTTATCAAAATAATTTTATTCTCAAGACCATAATCTAAAGCATCTTATTAAGAATAAAAATATAGTATTTATTTCATCACAACCTTTGATGTTATCTTTTTTATTTCTTCTAGAAGCTCCATTTCTGACGTGTTATGATGAAGCTTAATTAGCTCCTATATTCTGAAGAGTTGTCGAGACACTTCGAGAAAATTTGATAACTCAATTTCTTAATAATATCCTTTGAAGGGATCTATTTTAGTAAGCAGTTAAGACATGAAAAGAGTGATATTAAAGGATAGTTTTGTGCCAAATTTTCTAAATACATATGAATTATGATGAATTCCTGCATCTCAGCTTGATTTGATGCCAAAGCCTAACTTCATAAAGAAAGAAAAGAAAAAAAAGCAATCCAGATGGTTTAGAATTCCATTGTGTATATCTATCTTTGTTATAAATATATTATATTATGGATGTTCATTTATTACTCTATTGTAAATAAGTTTCCTAAAGAAGCTTATCCATATGAGACTCCGCCGTAAATATGTTTATCTATTTAGTACTCTATTGGAAATAAGCGTCCTGAAGAAGCTTATCCTTTTGGTACTCCGTTATGGATAAATATTACCTCTAGTAGAAGATTATCTATATCTGGTACAGTAACAGCTTACAAGCAGCTTACACAGCAGCTTGCAGTAGCAGCTTACACAACAGCTTGCAGTAGCAACTTACACAGCAGCTTCCTTTCTTCTATAAATAGAGGAGAATTTAGTTCATTATGTACATGAGTTTGAACTTGAATAATATATCAAGCTCTCTCTATACTTGTCTTCGATTTCTTTACTTTACAGCCTTTATTTTATAACATGTTATCAGCACGAGTCTCTAATTTCATCATCACTTCTTGACTGTGAGGCAACATACTACCCTTGTGCGTGGTCAAACCGAGTTCATTCAGAACATTTTGAGGAAAATTATAGCAGCAAGTTGGTTTTGTTAATTTCCAACTCTATGAAGAGATGAAATCCTTCTGATGTCATTTCTCAAAGATAAGGCTTATTAATTTATAATTTTAATTTGATTTCCTTCATGAGCTTGAAAATTTATGCTTATTATCTATGTCCATCACGTGCTAATTCTAAGTAACTAGTGATGCAGGACTTGCAAGTATATTGTGATTTGAAATACAAATTTGAAGGCTAAGAAGACAATGGATATTGAATCAACTTGCTATGTTAAGTGCTCTGTATACATATTAGCATATAACAACTATTTTTTTTATATACTTGTTTTCATCATGTTGTCATCTCCATAAAATATTACAAAGTAAATAACAATGTCAGATCCATCTAAATTCCAGCAGAGTTTGTGAGAAATATATAATTACCAACAGTGGTAATATTTCCTAAATCTCGTTATGACTTAACTTCATGGTTCACTTGAACTCCGGCAGAGTACGGCCACCAGAAGCGGCTATGTTTCATATATCTCATTGTAACTAAATTTTGTTAACCACTAGAAGTGTCGGAAGTGATAATTTAGGCTTGCTATGGTTACAATGAAGATAAGTTAGAAAATATTTTTTATATTATATTCATACCTCGATTTGTTTCTGAAGTAGCAAATAACTTAAAAGAGGTCCGAAGCATCACAATCTGATGTGATTATGCACGTTCAGATAATTATGTTCTATCTCCTGAAGGAAGAGAACTTTTGATAATATTAATCCATTTCCTGAAGTGAATGTGACAATATTAAATATGAACGCGCTCTTGATGTAAATATATTACGATTCACCTCCAGAAGAGGTAATACGATTGAGAGAATATATTCTCAATATTTCATATTTCAAATTTCTCCTGAAGTAGTAAATAATTATAATTTCCTCCTGAAGCGGGAAAATATTATATAGTGGTAAAAAAATATTAAAATTCATAATTTTCGTCATTTATAAATTTAGAATTGTCTTTATATTGTTCATTTAATTATGATTTTCTCTCATGACACCAGAAGTGTCTGAACAATATTTGGTAGTACAAAATTTATCAAAAGCTCCTGGAGATCTAACTGTTTGTCTAGAAGACACATGACACCAGTAGTGTCGGATAAATATTAGATTATGGATAATAAATGAAGGCTCTCGAAAAGCTTATATACAAATATGTCATTCATATTATATGATTATGGTCAAAATATATATTGTAGTAAACCTGAAGTTTACTAATAAATGGCTATCATATTGAGACTACAAATGACTAGAAGATTGAAAATCTTCATGTTTTCACAATCATAGGAGGTAAAATAATATATATTTGAGAAGTGACCTGCCTTATTCTTTAATTTGTATTATATCATGTATCACAGTAAACCAGAAGCTTACTAATGTAAAAGCAGTCACAGTAAATCAGAAGTTTTACTGAGGCAAAAGTAGCTACTTTAAACCAGAAATTTACTGATACAAAAGTAGCCACAGTAAATCAGAAGTTTACTGATGCAAAAGTTTATGCTATAGTAAACCAAAAGTTTACTTAGAGATAGCACATGCCATGATAAACTTGAAATTTTTATTTGCCATTTTTAAATGAGCTATTTAAGAATTCAGATAAGCATATACTGAAGAACTAGAAGATTCTTCAAGAATTCTCTTGTGTTGCTTGTTCTCATAATAAATTTATTATACCACCTAAAGTTGGGACTAAGATCGCAAAATTCTGGAATATATAAAAGGTGAATATGAGCACATTCACCTATCATGTGAACCACTAATAGATGCATATATGAGATGGTTACATGTGTGTTTATTGTCAACCTGCAGTAATTATTTTTCTCAATTAAGAGCATAATTTTCAGATTATTGTCACGACCCAATTTCACTTGTAGGTCGTGATGGCGCCCAACACTACGGCTAGGCAAGCCAACTAATAAATTAAGCATACATTGATAAAATTTAAAACCAAGAAAATATAAACCCAAACTCTACCAATGTGTGTGCCAAGACCTGGTGTCACAAGTGAATGAGCATCTAGTAGATTATACAAAAACTCCAAATACTGTCTGAAATAAAATAGACAGAATATAAATATCAGAAGAAGAGACACTGGTAGCTGCAGAATGGCTCAGAAAGGCAGCTCACCACTATGCCTCTGGATGACGTGGGTATGTGATGATAGGTCCTCCACTAGTACCTGTCTCAGATCCTGCACAAAAAGTGTAGCAAGTGTAGTATGAGTACGTAAACAACGTGTACCCAGTAAGTATCAAGCCTAATCTCAAAGTGGTAGAGACGAGATGGCCGACTTTGACACTCACTATAGGTCAATAACAATTGAAATAAAACTAGGATATTTAAATCAATGTGATTTACAAAATTTATTTAATCAGCGGAAATAATCAAATTCCTTCAAAATGTACCAATTTTCAATATATATTAATTAAATTCCTTTAATTCAAATAAATTCCAATTTATTAATTAAATCTCATTTAAAGGAGTAACAATTAATTCCTTAACAAGTAAGAATAATAATTCATTAAATTCTAAAGATTTTCCAATTTACTAATTAGCTTTACAAGCTAAAATAAATTATTAAAGCATCGTATAATTATTATTATTATTAAGCACGATTTCTGCCGAGGACGTACGGCCCGATCCAGAGTGTCGTGTACACTGCCGAGGGACGTGCGGCGCGCTCCATAGATGCATCTATCCTGCCGAGGCGTTCGGCCCGCTCCACAAGAAAGGAGGACATTTTTTTATGTGCCTCCGGAAGGACAGTATGTTTATTATATGATAAATTTGGGAGGAGAACAATTTCTTTTGACAATTAATTGATTTAAAAAGAAATCAAGCCTATGAGATTTTCATCCTTTAATATCTTTATCAAACAATTCACAATATATTCATATATATATATCAATTAATATTAATTAATCAAAGAATATAATTTACACAAGTAATACATGCTTTGAGTCCTAAACTACCCAGACTTTAGCATTAATAGTAGCTACGCATGGACTCTAGTCACCTCGTGTGTACGTAGCCCCCACAATTAGCAATAATTATTTAATCTTAATCACCTATGAGGTAATTTTCCTCTCACAAGATTAGACAAGAGACTTACCTCGTCTTGCTCCAACTTAATCCAAGATTTTGCCTTTTTCACGATTATCCAACTCTGTCTGGCTCGAATCTAGCCAAAATAATTCAGTACAATCACTAAAAATTGTAGGAAATAACTTCTATAAGGAAATACTACATTTTTAATAAAAATCCTAAAATTAATTAAAAATTCGTCCGCGGGGCCCACATCTCAGAATCCGGCAAAAGTTACGAAATCCGATAACCCATTCAATTACGAGTCCAACCATACCAGTTTCACTCAAATCCGACTCTAAATCGATACCGAAATCTCGAAATTTCGTTTCTATGAGATTTCTAAACTTTTCCAAATTTCAATCTCAAAACACAAATTAAATTGTGAAAACAATGATATATTCTTGTATATTGATCAAATCCGAGTTAGAATCACCTACCCCAATATTTTTCCTTTGAAAATCTGCCAAAAGTCGTCTCTGCTCAAGCTCAAGTTCGTCAAAAATGGCAAAATGGGACGAATGCCCTCTTTTTATAACACTGCCCAGCACTTCGGAACTGGGCCTCGAACAGGGCCTCGATCGCAGCATCGAACATGTGCCTTCGATCAGGGCGTCGAGGGTTGGGCCTCGATCCTACCCCTCGAGCCATACCTTCGATCATGCCATCAAGCCTTACCTTCGATCGCGACTTCGATCACATGCTCGAGTCTGGACCTCGGTCATGACCTCGATCATAGCCTCAATCATTGCATTGAGCTTGAGCCTTCGAGCCTTACCCTCGATCATGCCCTCGAGCCTTGCCTTCGATCGAGGCTTCGATACTGAGTCTCGTCCCTGACTTCGACTCAGGCCTTGATCGTGGGCTCGATATCTGGGGCAGGATCTGAGGCTCGGTATCTGGGGCTCGATCTGAGGCTCGATATCTGGGGCTCGACCTGAGGCTCGATAACTGGGGTTCGATCTGAGGCTCGATATCTGGGGCTCGATCTGAGGCTCGGTCACATCCCAGAAAATGCAGCAGAAGAGAAAATTGCAGCAGCTTTTTAAGTCCAACTTTTGATCCGTTAACCATTCGAAACTCACCCGAGACCCTCGGGACCTCAACCAAATATACCAACAAGTCCTAAAACATCATACGAACTTAGTCGAACCTCTAAATCACATCAAACAACGCTAAAACCATGAATCATACCCCAATTCAAGCTTAATGAAACTAAGAGTTTTCAACTTTTACATTCAATGTCGGAACCTATCAAATCAACTCCGATTGACCTCAAATTTTACACACAAGTCATAAATTACATAACGGAGCTATGAAAATTTTTGGAACTGAATTCCGACTCCGGTATCAAAAAGTCAACTCCCCGGTCAAACTTTCAAACTTTAAATTCCTATTTTAGCCATTTCAGGCCTAATTTCACCACGGACTTCCAAATAAAATTCTGATCACGCTCCTAAGTCCAAAATCACCATACGGAGCTGTTGGAATCATCAAAATTCTATTCCGGGGTCGTTTTCTCAAAAATGTTGACCGAAGTCAAACTTAATACATTAAGGCCAACTTAAGAAACCAAATGTTCCGGTTTCACTCCAAACACTTCCAAATCCCGAACCAACTATCCCCGCAAGTCATAAATCATTACAAGAACATACAGGAAGTTTTATTTTAGGGAACGGGATTCTAAAAGTTAAAATGACCGGTTGGATCATTACATTCTCCACCTCTTAAACAAACGTTCGTCCTCGAACGGGTTTAGAATTGTACCTGGAGTGCTGAATAAGTGTGGATATCTGCTCCGCATGTCTTCCTCGGTCTCCCAAGTCGCTTCTTCGACTGGTTGGCCCCTCCACTGGACTTTTACTGCAGAAATCCTCTTGGATCTCAACTGGCGAACCTGTTTATCAACAATGGCAAATGGCTCATCTTCATAACCCAAGCTATTATCTAGCTGAACTGTGCTGAAGTCTAACACATGTGATAGGTCGGCATGATACTTCCGGAGCATAGATACGTGAAAAACCGGATGAACTCCCGATAGGCTGGGAGGCAAGGCAAGCTCATAAGCAACCTCCCCAACTCGTTTCAACACCTCAAATGGGCCTATAAACCTTGGGCTCAACTTGCCCTTCTTCCCGAATCTCATAATTCCCTTCATCGGCGAAACCTTCAAGAGAACTTTTTCACCTACCATAAATGATATATCACGCGCTTTCTGATCCGCGTAACTCCTTTGTCTGGACTGTGCTGTACGAAGTCGCTCCTGAATTAACTTTACCTTTTTCAAGGCATCCCTTACCAAATCAGTACCATATAACTTAGCCTCACCTGGCTCAAACCATCCGATAGGTGAACGACATCGCCGACCATATAAAGCCTCAAACGGAGCCATCTCGATGCTGGATTGGTAACTGTTATTATAAGCAAACTCGGCCAAAGGTAGGAAACGATCCCACTGACCTCCAAAATCAATTACACATGCTCTGAGCATATCCTCCAAAATCTGAATTGTCCTCTCTGACTGTCCATCGGTCTGCGGATGAAAAGTTGTGCTGAGCTCTACACGGTTCCCTAACTCACTCTGTACTGCTCTCCAGAAATGTGAAGTAAACTGAGGGCCTCTATCTGATATGATGGAAATTGGCACACCGTGCAACCGAACTATCTCCTGAATATAAATCTGGGCCAACCTATCTGAAGTATACGTAGTCACAACAGGAATAAAATGTGCCGACTTGGTCAACCTGTCAACAATCACCCAAACTGCATCAAACTTCCTCAAGGTCCGCGGCAACCCAACTACAAAATCCATAGTAATTCGTTCCCATTTCCACTCTGGCATGGTCATCTGTTGGAGTAGGCCACCTGGCCTCTGGTGCTCATATTTAACTTGCTGACAATTTAGACACCGAGCTACATACTCAACTATGTCCTTTTTCATTCATCGCCACCAATAATGTTGCCTCAAGTCACGATACATCTTAGTAGCACCTGGATGAATAGAATATCGAGAACTGTGTGCCTCTTCTAGGATCTTTTTCCTCAGTTCATCCACATTAGGAACACACAGACGATCCTGGAGTCACAGAACACCATCCGCTCTAATAGTAACTTCCTTGGTATCACCTCGTAGTACCGTTTCACGAAGAACCACCAGGTGTGGGTCATCATACTGGCGAGCCTTGATCTGTTCAAATAGTGAAGACCGGGCCACAACACATGCAAGAACTCGGCTGGGCTCTGAAATATCCAGCCTCACAAGTCTGTTAGCCAAAGACTGAATATCTGAGCCTAATGGTCTTTCCTCTGCTGAAATGAAAGCCAAACTACCCATACTCTCCGCATTTCTGCTCAAGGCATCTGCAACCACATTTGCTTTGCCCGGATGATACAAGATAGTAATATCATAATCTTTTAGTAACTCCAGCCATCTGCGCTGCCTCAAATTTAGATCCCTCTGCTTGAACAAATGCTGCAAACTGCGATGATCAGTGTAAACTTCGCAAGACACCCCATAAAGATAATGCCTCCAAATCTTAAGAGCGTGAACAATCGCAGCTAACTCCAAATCATGTACCGGATAATTCTTTTCATGGGGCTTCAGCTGACGTGAAGCATATGCAATAACTTGCCCTTCTTGCATCAATACACAACCTAAGCCAACGTGCGAAGCGTCGCAATACACTGTATACATCCCCAAACCAGAAGGCAACACTAACACTGGTGTTGTAGTCAATGATGTCTTGAGCTTCTGAAAGCTCACCTCACAATCATCGGACCATCGGAATGGAGCACCCTTCTGGGTTAATTTGGTCAAAGGTGCTGCAATAGATGAAAAACCTTCCACGAACCGACGATAATAACCTGCCAAACCCAGAAAACTCCTGATCTCCGTCGCCGAATTGGGACGATGCCAATTCTGAACTGCCTCAATCTTTTTGGGATCAACTTTAATACCTTCGCCCGATACGATATGTCCCAAAAATGCTACAGACTCTAGCCAAAACTCACATTTAGAGAACTTAGCATATAGCTTTTGTTCCCGCAATGTCTGAAGCACCACTCTCATATGCTGCTCATGCTCCTCCTTACTACGAGAGTAGATCAAAATGTCATCAATGAAGACAATGACAAATGAGTCAATATATGGCCTGAATACCCTGTTCATCAGATCTATAAATGTTGCCGGTGCATTAGTTAAACCAAAAGACATTACCAGAAACTCATAATGACCATATCTAGTACGGAAAGCAGTCTTCGGAACATCCGAATCCCGAATCTTCAACTGATGGTACCCCGACCTCAAGTCGATCTTAGAGAATACCCTAGCACCCTGCAACTGGTCAAATAGATCATCAATACGCGACAACGGGTACTTGTTCTTAATAGTGACTTTGTTCAATTGGCGATAATCAATACACATCCGCATTGTTCCATCCTTCTTTTTCACAAATAATACCGGTGCACCCCAAGGCGATACACTCGGTCTGACAAACCCTTTGGCTAGTAACTCTACAAGCTGTTCTTTCAATTCTTTCGGAGCCATATGATACGGTCGGATAGATATAGGCTGGGTATCTGAAGCCAAGTCGAAACAGAAATTAATATCACGATCAGGTGGTATACCTAGAAGATCTGACGGAAATACATCGGGGAACTCCCGAACTACAGGCACCGAATCAATAGCAGGAGTCTCTGCAGTAGTATCCCGAACATATGCTAGATAAGCCAAACAACCCTTCTCAACCATGTGTTGAGCCTTTATAAAAGAAATAACTCGATTAAATGAACTAACAGGCGAACCCTTCCACTCTAGCTTAGGCAATGCTGGAATAGCCAAGGTAACAGTCTTGGCATGATAGTCTAGAATAGCATGATATGGAGACAACCAGTCCATACCCAGAATAATTTCAAAATCGGTCATCTCAAGCAATAGGAGATCTGCTCTAGTTTCATAACCACAGAATATAATAATACAGGACCGATAGATCCGGTCCACAACAACAGAATCGCCCACAAGAGTGGACACATAAACAGGAGTACTCAAGGACTCACGAGAAACGCCCAAGAATGGAGCAAATAGAGATGACACATATGAATACGTAGATCCCGGATCAAATAATACTGAGGCACCTTTGCTACAAATAGAAATAATACCTGTAATCACGGCATCTGAGGCCTCTGCATCTGGTCTAGCCAGAAAAGCATAGAACCGAGCTGGAGCGCCAACTGGCTGGCCTCCGCCTGGCTGACCTCCGCCTCTAGGACGGCCCCTACCCACCTGTCCTCCACCTCTGGGTGGTCGGACTACTGGTGGAGCAACTGGTCCGGTAAGCATAGGCTGCTGACCGTGCTGTACTGTTCTACCCCGAAGCCTGGGGCAAAACCTCCGCATGTGACTGGGATCCCCGCACTCGTAACAACTCTTCGGTGCGATGGGCTACTGACTAAGTGCCTGGCCCTGGGGAGGACCCTGAATAGCTGGTGGGCGGTAAGAACTCTCTAGGATAGCACTGAGATAAGGTTGCACTGGAGCACCTCGAGGAGGTGGTGGTGCTGGATATGGGGGTATGCTGGACTGTCCCCTCACGAACTGACCTCTGCCCCCGGACGGAGCACCTCTGAAATCTCCAGAGTACTTGAACCGCTTATCTCTCATAATCTGCTCTCAGCTCCGCTGACGTACACCCTCAATCCTCCGGGCTATCTACACAACTCGCTCATAAGAAGTACCCATCTCAACCTCTCGAGCCATAGTAGCCTGAATACCAGTATGTAAACCGGCTACAAACCTTCGCACTCTCTCCGCCTCAGTAGGAAGTATCATTAGTGCATGGCGAGATAATTCAGAAAACCTCGCCTCATAATCGGTCACTGACATCTGACCCTGCTGGAGCTGCTCAAACTGAAACCGCAACTCTTCCCTCTGGGAGGGTGGAATATACCTGTCCAAGAAGATGCGGGTGAACCTGTCCCAAGTCATAGGAGGAGAATCTGCTGGTCTGCCAAGAGCATAAGACTGCCACCATCTACGGGCTCTACCCTCTAGCTGAAAAGTAGCGAAATCAACCCCATGGGATTCCAATATCCTCATGTTGTACAGTCTATCCTTGCAACGATCAATGAAATCCTGTGGATCCTCATGTCACTCACACCTGAAGACAGGAGGATGTAGTCTAGTCCATCTGTCCAATAGTTTCTGAGGATCGGCGGCTACAGCCGGCCTGGGCTCAGGTGTAGGTGCTGCCACTGGTTGGACTCCACCCACGGGTAATGCACCCTGGGTCTGATACACAGCAGTTGCCTGTCCATGAGCTTGCGCAGTAGGGGTCTGTGCTCCCCCGCCCGCCTGAGATGTGGCTGGGTCTGCCGAAAATAAATCGGCCTGAGTCATATTATCCATGAATCGCAGTATACGACCCATAACATCCTGAAATCCCGATGCAGATGTGAAGTCCACCAGAGCTGGCTCTGCCACAAGCACCTCACCCTGCTCCTCAATAATGGTATTCTCTACTGGATCCACTGGCGGCATAACCGGAATAGTCCTGGGACGTCCTCGCCCTCTACCACGGGCTGGACCCCTCCCTCGGCCTCGGCCTCTGCCTCGACCTCTAACAACTGGGGAGAAGCTCTTCCCTGGTCTGGAACCTCATTAGAGTGTGTTCTCACCATCTGTGAGAGAATAAGAGAAGGATATTTAGTACTACATCAATTGCACGATGGAATATGAAGAAAGGTAGTTTCCTAACAACATATAGCCTCTCGAAGATAAGTACAGACGTCTCCATACCGATCCGCAAGACTCTATTAAGTCTGCTCATAACTTGTGAGACCTACGTGAACCTAGTGTTCTGATACCATGTTGTCACGACCCAATTTTACCTGTAGGTCATGATGGCGCCCAACACTACGGCTAGGCAAGCCAACTAATAAATTACGCATACATTGATAAAATTTAAAACCAAGAAAATATAAACCCAAACACTACCAATGTGTGTGCCAAGACCTGGTGTCACAAGTGAATGAGCATCTAGTAGATTATACAAAAACTCCAAATACTGTCTGAAATAAAATAGACAGAAAAATATCAGAAGGAGAGACACTGGTAGCTGCAGAACAGCTCAGAAAGGCAGCTCACCACTATGCCTCTGGATGACATGGGTATGTGATGATAGGTCCTCCACTAGTACCTGTCTCAGATCCTGCACAAAAAGTGCAGCAAGTGTAGTAGGAGTACGTAAACAACGTGTACCCAGTAAGTATCAAGCCTAATCTCAAAGTGATAGAGACAAGATGGCCAACTTTGACACTCACTATAGGTCAATAACAATTGAAATAAAACTAGGATATTTAAATCAATGTGATTTACAGAATTTATTTAATCAGCGAAAATAATCAAATTCTTTCAAATGTATCAATTTTTAATATATTAATTAAATTTCTTTAATTCAAATAAATTCTAATTTATCAATTAAATCTCATTTAAAGGAGTAATAATTAATTCCTTAACAAGTAAGAATAATAATTCATTAAATTCCAAAGATTTTTCAATTTACTAATTAGCTTTACAAGCTAAAATAAATTATTAAAGTATCGTGTAATTATTATTATTATTAAGCACGATTTCTGCCGAGTACGTACGGACAGATCCAGAGTGTCGTGTACACTGCCGAGGGACGTGTGGCACGCTCCATAGATGCATCTATCCTGCCGAGTCGTTCGGCCCGTTCCACAAGAAAGGAGGACATTTTCTTATGTGCCTCCGGAAGGACAGTATGTTTATTATATGATAAATTTGGGAGGAGAACAATTTCTTTTGACAATTAATTGATTTAAAAAGAAATCAAGCCTCTGAGATTTTTATTCTTTAATATCTTTATCAAACAATTCACAATATATTCATATTTATATTAATTAATATTAATTAATCAAAAAATATAATTTACACAAGTAATACATGCTTTGAGTCCTAAACTACACGTACTTTAGCATTAATAGTAGCTACGCACGGACTCTCGTCACCTCGTGCATACGTAGCCCCCATAATTAGCAACAATTATTTAATCTTAATCACCTATGAGGTAATTTCCCCCTCACAAGATTAGACAAGAGACTTACCTCGTCTTGCTCCAACTTAATCCAAGATTTTGCCTTTTCCACGATTATCCAACTCTGTCTGGCTCGAATCTAGCCAAAATAATTCAGTACAATCACTAAAAATTATAGGAAATAACTTCTATAAGGAAATACTACATTTTTAATAAAAATCCCAAAATTAATTAAAAATTCGCCCGCGGGGCCCACATCTCGGAATCCGGCGAAAGTTATAAAATCTGACAACCCATTCAATTACGAGTCAAACAATACCAGTTTCACTCAAATCCGACTCCGAATCGATACCGAAATCTCGAAATTTCGTTTCTATGAGATTTCTAAACTTTTCCAAATTTCAATCTCAAAACACTAATTAAATTGTGAAAACAATGATATATTCTTGTATATTGATCAAATCCGAGTTAGAATCACTTACCCCAATGTTTTTCCCTTAAAAATCTGCCAAAAGTCGTCTTTGCTCAAGCTCAAGTTCGTCAAAAATGGCAAAATAGGACGAATGCCCTCTTTTTATAACACTGCCCAGCACTTCGGAACTAGGCCTCGAACAGGGCCTCGATCGCGGCATCGAACATGTGCCTTCGATCAGGGCGTCGAGGGTTGGGCCTCAATCCTAGCCCTCGAGCCATACCTTCGATCATGCCATCGAGCCTTACCTTCGATCGCGACTTCGATCACATGCTCAAGTCTGGACCTCGGTCATGGCCTCGATCAGGGTATCGAGGTTGGGCCATCGATCATAGCCTCAATCATTGCATTGAGCTTGAGCCTTCGAGCCTTACCCTCTATCATGCCCTCGAGCCTTGCCTTCGATCGAGGCTTCGATACTGAGTCTTGTCCCTGACTTCGACTCAGGCCTCGATCGTGGGCTCGATATCTAGGGCAGGATCTGAGGCTCGGTATTTGGGGCTCGATCTGAGCCTCGAGATGGGCCTTCGGTCATGGCTTCGATACCTAAGCTCGAGCCTGAGCCTCGTCAACTCTGTCTTGATGCCTGAGTTCGATGCCTGGGCTCGAGGTCTGGGCTCGATGACAGTCCAGAATGCCCAACAGAAGAGGAAAAATTGCAGCAGCTTTTTAAGTCCAACTTTTGATCCGTTAACCATCCGAAACTCACCCGAGGCCCTCGGGACCTCAACCAAATATACCAACAAGTCCTAAAACATCATACGAACTTAGTCGAACCTCTAAATCACATCAAACAACGCTAAAATCATGAATCATACCCCAATTCAAGCTTAATGAAACTAAGAGTTTTCAACTTCTACATTCAATGTCGGAACCTATCAAATCAACTCCGATTGACCTCAAATTTTACACACAAGTCATAAATTACATAACGGAGCTATGAAAATTTTCGGAACTGAATTCTGACTCCGATATCAAAAAGTCAACTCCCCTTTCAAACTTTAAATTCCTATTTTAGCCATTTCAAGCCTAATTTCACCACGGACTTCCAAATAAAATTCCGATCACGCTCCTAAGTCCAAAATCACCATACGGAGCTGTTGGAATCATCAAAATTCTATTCCGGGATCGTTTTCTCAAAAATGTTGACCGAAGTCAAACTTAATACATTAAGGCCAACTTAAGGAACCAAATGTTCTGGTTTCACTCCAAACACTTCCAAATTACAAGCACCTACAAAAAGTTTTATTTTAGGGAACGGGGTTCTAAAAGTTAAAATGACCGGTTGGGTCATTACAATTATGAAATCAAGATAGTTCATCTTGATGATGTTGGTTTATATCCAAGATAGTTTAGCATTGAATACCTCATATTAATGGCTAAATTATTGCTTATGAGAACAAAGTCTCATATGTTGGTCTAAGATTTTCTAAATTGCATACAACAATACTTGTATGCATCAGACCAACAAAATATAATAAGTCCTCCCCTCACAATTGGTTTAGGATCAGAAACCAAATATTTTTACTATCTAATAACTTTTAATGTGTGGTATATTATTAATCTCTCTACCACAATGCACAAAAATAGGTTTTCCAAAGAAGAAAGGGATATATGTTAGTTTTTCTAACATTTGGGGATGGAATAAACAACTGAAAAATATGCTATATGAATCGAATTATCATTAATATGATCCTCACTTAGAAGATAATTCAAGTCAAATGCCATAAGTATTTGTTGATCCAAAATTAAATATCATATTTCAGCTGCAAATGCTCCTATTAAAATTAAAGTCTCTGAAGGATAAAGTTTACTACACGCATGAAGCGTAGTAAACCGATCGGTTCTAAAGGTAACAATCATTAAAAAATAATAGGAGCAAATGATCAAAATGATCATAATGAGGAGGAAATGAGCTCTAGAAGAGCCCACGACATAGCATTTCATGAAACTCCAGAAGAAGTTTAGGTACCTGAAAATAAATAAAATGATGAGATCTCAACAAGTTATGTCGCTTAGGAACCGATAAAAAACGATCGTCGACGATATATTTGATACAATATAGTTCACAATAATATAAAAGATTGTGAGGATCGGACCTGTAGTCCACACACCTGAAGATGTCATGCCATCTAAATGAAAGTCATAACCTATATGACTCATTTGATTTACTCTATATGAAGATCCCTGAAGGATTTAAAATGCCTGAAGCATATAGTTCAAAGCATCATGAAATGTATTCAATCTGATTACAAAGATCATTGTACGGTTTAAATTAATCTGGGCGCATGTGATATAATATTCTCACTGAATTGATGAATGAAGGTTATGTAAATAATGGCATTTGTCCATGCATTTTTACAAAGAAAACAACGTCATAGTTTGTTATATTTGTTGTTTATGTTAATAGCATAAATCTCATAGGAACTCCAGAAGAGATCCAAAGGGAAAAACTTTGTCTTAGTCTGCAAATTGAATATTTAGCAGACGGGATATTTATCCATCAATCTGTCTATACATAAAAGGTCTTAAAATACTTTTACATGGACAAAGTACACCCATTAAGTAACCAAATGGGTGTTCGATCACATGAAGTGAATAAGGATCCGTTCCGACCTCTAGAAGATGATGAGGAACTCCTTGGTCCTGAAATACTCTATCTCAGTGCAATTGGTGCACTTATGCATCTTGCTAATGCTAAAAAAGGTGGTACAGATCATATTGGTTGTGCAGATGTAGGTTATTTATCTGATCCCTATAAAGCTCGTTCTCAAATCGGGTATGTATTTATATGTGGAGGTTGTCATATCATGGTGCTTCACAAAGCAATCTATTGCTACTACTTCTTTAAATCATGTTGAGATAATAGTTATTCATGAAACAAGTAGGGAATGCGTATGGTTGAGATCTGTGATTCATTTTATTCGAGAAAAATATGGGTTGGAATGTGATAAAAAAAAATCCACAATATTATACGAAGACAATGCTACATGCATAGCCCAATTAAAGAGATGAATTATAAAAGGAGACAGAACGAAGCACGTTTCACCAAAATTATTCTACACACATGATCTTCAGAAAAATAGTGACATCGATGTGCAACAAATCCGTTCAAGTGACAATCAAGCAGATTTGTTCACTTTGCCAACTTCAACTTTTGAGAAGATGGTATACAAGATTGGAATACGGAGACTCAAATATTTGGAACAAGGTTTTCATCAGGGGGAGTGAAATAAGCGTTGTACTTTTTTTTCCTTACTAAGGTTTTTTTCATTGGGTTTTTCTTGTAAGGTTTTTAATGAGGCAGCTAGAATTGCGTATTACTAAATATGTGTACTCTTTTTTCTTCACTAGGATTTTTTTCACTTGGTTTTTCCTAGTAAGGTTTTAACTAGGCACAATATCTTTTAATGAACATCCAAGGGGGAGTGTTATAAATATATTATATTATGGATGTTCATTTAGTACTCCATTGTAAATAAGCTTCCTGAAGAAGTTTATCCATATGGGGACTCTGCCATAAATATGTTTATCTATTTAGTACTCTATTGAAAATAAGTTTCGTGAAGAAGCTTATCCTTTCGGTACTCCGTTATGGATAAATATTACCTCTGGTAGAAGATAATCTATATCCGGTACCGTAGCAGCTTACACAGCAGCTTAGAGTAGTAGCTTACAATCAGCTTGCAGTAGCAACTTACAAGCAGCTTACACAGCAGCTTCCTTTCTTCTATAAATAGAGGAGAATTCAGTTCATTATGTACATGAGTTTGAAGTTGAATAATATATCAATCTCTCTCTATACTTGTCTTCGATTTTTTTACTTTACAGTCTTTATTTTATAACAATCTTCTTCTTTTTTCTTTTTCTTTTTCTTTTTCTTTTTCTTTTTCTTTTTCTTTTTTTTGTGCGGAATGTAGGGTTAAGTTGATCCAAAAATACTTTTAATATAATATAATGTTGTATGTGGTCAAGCTCCTATATTTTTTCTCAAAAAGTCTTGAACTAAGCTCCACATGATGTCATGACTCATTACTATTTATGAGCTAATTTTGAGATTAATAGCCTGTTTGGCCAAGCTTTTTTGGGCCAAAAGTACTTTTAAATTGATGTGTTTGGCCAAGTTTTTGGAAGGAAAAAAAATGCTTTTGAGGAGAAGAAATAATTTTTGAGAAGCAGAAAAAAGTAGCTTCTCTCCAAAATCACTTTTCTTTGAAGCATGTTTTGAGAAAAATACACCTAGAAGCAGTTTTCAAAAGCTTGGTCAAACACTAATTACTGCTCAAAAGTGCTTTTCAAATTAATTAGCCAAACAAAAATTGTTTCTCACCAAAAGCACTTTTTTTAAAAGTACTTTTGAGAAAAGCACTTCTCAAAATAAGTTGATTTTAGAAGTTTGGCCAAACAGGCTATAATAGTGTGCCACAAATATCATCCGAGTATTTATGGGCACCAAACCCACATTTTTTTTTGTGCGTTTCCAAGCTACGAGTGAAGGTAATAAACCGGTCCATAAACAAGAAAAGGTAATAAGCTACGCTCAACGCCATCATTCTGCAATCTTCAAGTTGTTCCCGCCGAACCATTGAATAATACTATCATTTATTTGGCTAAATTGGCTTAAAGATACTTTTAATATGATGTGGTATTATCTGCTTTAGATTAATCCTGCACAATATTTTTTTTAAATCTCACCCTATTAAGAATATTCAATATCTTATAAATAATTTAATTTTTTTTTCTACTTTTTATATGAAACTTTATTCACACATATCTAACGTGGAGTTCTATAAGTATCTTGAGTAAGCAATGTGGAATTACGCCACTCAATTGCTCTTCGACTACTTTTTTGGTTATATGACTTCGCCAAAGGGACCAAACCTATCTATTTTTCCCTTTATAAAAGGAAAATTTTTGTATGGTCTTTACAATTCTTACGTATTCCAAACGGTTCTACCCTCCAACACACCAATTCCCACTTAAAATTGTGAATAGGATAAATAGAAAAACATAAAAAAACACATAGACTTATGACATATATACTTGACTTTAGTCGATTTGACAGCTCCATTTAAGTGATCATTGAGCTGTAATCCGACTGTTCATATAAGACAAGTAGCTCTCTCTTTCTCTAGACTTTTATTTGTGTGTCAATGCGCATCATTTTCTATCCTGTTAATTCAAGTTTTCGTTGTGAACCTCTTAGACATTATTCAGATAAAACCTTATTTTAATTTAAATATATGAAGAGTTTTTGTAATGGCAAAAAGAATGGGATTTTCACACAAATATCTGGTCGATTTCATTGTTTACGTTTCCTAGTCGGTATGTATAGATTATATATTTATTAGGTATAGTTATACATATATTATATATGAGTTATACGTATATTATATATACGCCAACTATTTTTAGTTTAAACGATTAGGTGGCGGGCTGTTTCGATTAATTCTTTTTTTTAAAAAAATCTATTAAGGTTAACAGCATATGAAGTCAAACTTGGTTCCTTGCGCCATAGAGTCAATAAAAGTCTCCTTGCATAAGTTTTTTATTAATTACCCAAGATTAAGTACACTTCAATTGAACTTCAACTCTCACACTTCATATTTTAGTATATATAATCCACTAACTACTACTCTATTAATTTAGGAACATTTAATTAGTTTTATTTTTTTTTACATTTATGCCGGGTTGTTTATCTGAGAAAGTTTTTTATGGTTCACATTTCATATAATAGTAAAGTTTTTTGTCACATTTCTCTTTGTTTCCTAGATCTCTACGTCATTCTTCTCAATGAATACCAAATTCTTTCCAAGCAACATATATAGAAAATATATAATCATCTACATGAGTGCACAATTAATTATTATCTTAGAGATTTGGAATTCCATATCTGAAGATCATTTCAAAGAAGCTTCTTGCTTGAAAGCCCAGAAACACAAGTCAGATTTGGTCCCTTAGAGGAAAATTCAAGTTACATTTACATTTCCACATTATACTATTCTTGCCATTTCTACATGTCAAATTTGAAACGTGAAGGCATGAGTACATTATAAAATTGGAAAGTTGCTAGAAATATATTTTTCAAACTAGTACCCAAGTATAGGTTAAACTGATTAATTCATGTGTAGAAGAAATTTCCACGCTGATACTGTTCTTAGGACTTTGGAAACAGCTAGGGCTTCCGTAGGGGTTCTCAATCATAAACCAGTTATAGTGATTAATGGCGGAGCCAAAAATTTTAATAAGTGGATTCTAAAAATATAAGTGTCACACTTATATTTGAACAAGCGATCTAAAGTAAAATTTGAACAACTTAAATTTGCCACGACACCACATAAGTTGTCATTTGTCAAGTGTATTCAACAGGGGTATACATGGTTCGGGTTGGTTCGGATTTTCTAATTACCAAACCAAACCAATTGTATCGGGTTATTAAATCTAAATACCAAACCAAACCAATAAAAGTCAGATTTTTTAATCTCGGGTTTTACGGGTTTTCGGGGGGTTTTGGTTTTTTTTTTTCATAAAGTCTTCATAGCACAAAATATAAAATTTGTGCTCCAAATATTTCTTTAATCCTAGTAAGACAGAACTATATAAGGTGTTTTTCAATAAAATAACATAAATATGAGATGAGTCATGGCATTGTACTAAAATATTCAACAATAAAGATAATAAAATCGCATAAAATAAATATTATTAATAAGCCATAATGAAAACAAATATAATTTAAAATTATGACTAATAAGTACTATTATTTACATGACTAACCGCTAAAAGAAAAATAAGTTATACATTTTATCTAAACCATGAAAAAACTAAAAAATAGATATCCAATACTATTTTCATTCATAGTACAATTGAATTGAATGTCTTTTATTAGCATTAGTATTGATTTGATTTTGGTTTAGGATTATTTGAGTTACTAACATTTATGGACTATAAAACTTATTGGAGCATCCAAAAATTATAAGTCCAAGCTTGAAATAATACGTTAAAAGATAAAACTATGAAAAAGCTTAAGAAATATTTATAAACTACACTACCATAAATATTTTTACGGCAAAGGTCCAAATATACCCTTGTACTTTCGAAAATGGTCTAAGAATACCCATCGTTATACTATTGGGTTATCTATACCCCTGCAGTTATACTTTGGGTTCAAATATACCCCTCATTTAAACTGAGGGACACGTGTCATCGTCTTGTTGGCCAATTCTAAATATCTCATAATTAATTAAATAGACCCATTACCCATACCCGAAAAGTAATTTTCTAAAGCAATATTTTTTTGTAAAAACTGGAAAAAACTGAAATTTTTTTAACTAAAAACTGGAAGAAAAAAAAGAAAATATTTATTTTTTCAGTTTTTACAAAAATATTGCTTTAGAAAATTGCTTTTCAGTTTTTGTTTTTAAAGTTTTACAAAAACAATTGCTTTAGAAATTATTTTTCACCTTTTTTAAAGCAATATTTTTCTAAAAACTGAAAAAAAAATATTTTCGATTTTTTTCAATTTTTAGTAAATATTTTTTTTTTCAGTTTTTACAAAAATATTGCTTTAGAAAATTACTTTTCAGTTTCTTTTTTCAGTTTTTACAAAAACATTATTTTCGAAAATATTTTTCAGTTTTTTTGTAAAAACTGGAAAAAAAAATATTTTCGTTTTTTCAGTTTTCAGTAAAAAAAAAATTAGTTTTTTCCAGTTTTTACAAAAAAATAATTGGGTAATGAGTCTTTTTAATTAATTAGGAGATATTTAGAATTGGCCAACAGGACGATGACACGTGTCCCTCCGTTTAAATGATGGGTATATTTGAACCCAAAGTATGACTGCAGGGGTATAGATAACCCAATAGTATAACGAGGGGTATTCTTAGACCATTTTCGAAAGTACAGGGGTATATTTGGCCCTTTAATATATTTAAAACTTCTATACATATAATGTCGTGTTGGTTTGGTTTTGGTTTGACTTTTTTTAGTTAAAACCAAACCAAACCAACTATGGTCGGGTTTTTTTTCCAACACCAAACCATAGTCGGGTTTTTTTCTCGGTTTGACTCGGATTATCGGGCTGATGCGGTTTGTCGGTTTCATTTGTACACCCCTAGTATTCAATAATTTATACGCCCTCCATTTCAATTTAAATGAGATAGTTTGACTCAGCACGGAGTTTAAGAAAAAAGAAGAAGATTTTTAAAACTTGTGGTCTTAAAAGCTTAAGGGGTAAAAGTTTTGTGGGGCCATGACATTTGTGTGGTTATAAAAGCTTCTCATAAAATAAAGAGTTTAAAGTTGAATTATTTTCAAATTTAGAAATGTGTCATTTATTTTGGAACAGACTAAAAAGGAAAGTACCTCATCTAATATGAAATTGAGGGAGTAGTATATATTTCAGTGTAATATTTCGATAGAGGAGATTCAATTGAACCCCTCCACTAGAGATAGCTTTGTACTAGTAAAAATCTTTAAGAAACTTTTATAGGGGGTAGTCCAAAAAATGTATAAAATTTGTATAATCTTTATATATAACATACAGAATGTATATATATACAAATATATATATATATATATATATATATATATATATATATATATATATATATATATATATTGACTATTATTTTAAGAGCGGTTATACAATATTATTTTCCCTTAGGGTTTCTTTTTAATATACATTTTGCATTATGCAGACCCAATGAACAAGTCATGATAATAGTCGACCGTATTAACTAATGAAGGGAGGAAATAAATAAACTTAATTGTAAGGAACCTTCCAATAAGGTACTTGCATGCTTAATTGCCCCCATACTTTAGAGTTAGAAAATTTGCTCACTTCTCAAGAGCACCTTAACTATTTCTCCCTCTGTTGGTTGAGGTTGAAATGTTGCTTTGGGAGATGGACGGTACCAATTAAGTTTCTTTTTTGAATCTTCAGCACCCCCCTCTTAAATATGTTGCTTAACTTTTCTCTGGCCATGTTCAACCTCTTTCAGTAGAAAGTTTAGCTGATTGCTTCCTTTTTATTATAAGGGCACGTACTGATAATTCTATACTTTTGAATTATTACATCCCCATTATTTTCCAACTTAAAAGAAGTAGGAGCAATCCTGCAACAATGGCAAGCGGCGAAGAGAACTACCTGAGCAGGTTGTGATGGAATAGAAAAGAACATGTCAAATTTCACTAATGTGCAGAGTCGGGATAGGCATACATGATTTGTCACCATGTTCATTTCTTAGGTATATGTAGGCATAATATAATCTGGGAATGTTTCTTTTACTTTTATTTTGAGCCCCGTAGTTAATAACATTGATCTACAACTTCACAGTTAGAAGCAAACATGACAAAATTTTCTGAGCATACTCCCTAATGGAGTGTTCCCTCTGTCTTATGAGCAAATGGTCTTCTTTGACATACAAGCACTTTTCATCCAGTCTACAGCTCTAAATTTAAATACAGTTAGCATTTCCGCCACTTTTTGCGCAGCATATAGAGAGCATTATTTATAGAACCAGCCATCAGACGGATAGCATCAAGAAGAGGATAGCATCATCACCATCCCACATGCCTAAAATCTGATGTTGCTTCCTGGATTTTCTTCTTTAAAGATCTGAAACTGCTACTTCCTTTGTCAGACCAACGAAACGAAGCACTCCTTTTAATAAGATCTGCCATAAGTGGCGACTTCACAGAGGCGTCCTCCACTGCAGCTTCATCGTACACTGCACTCCAAAAATTGGATTTCAGCAGCAGAAAATACTACACCATCCAAATTTGTGTCAAAATGCCAATATTCCAAGAAAATCATGTGATCACCAGACCACTATAGAGCTGAACCCTAATTTCAGATAGTTCTTGAAATGAAATACAGAATGGAAGTCCATGCAGAGGATAGTTCATTAACTTTAAGTAGTCCTTTGGACAACATTTGGTTGAAGTCGGAAAAAGAAAAGAGTACTTTTAGTTGAAGTTGATGTTGAAAAAGTGTATTTGGAATACTTATTGTTTATGGACAAATGGGGAAAATTCAAGGAAAGGTAAGATAGACAGTGATCTCTGAGAATGCAAACCTCAAATTTCCCCATATTTCAAAAGTTAGGACATAAACTTTCAACAGCTTCCTTACACTCTAATTGATTATCTTTTGTTCTTTCTTTTCTATGCATTTCAAAACACACTTAATTACTACTCTGAGTCCTCCGTTTGACTGCAGTATGTTAACCAAGTCCACAATCCATTGGTTGACAATATAATAAAGATCTTGAATCGCTCAAAGCCTAATATTGGCATTTTGGAAACCATAACAAACTGGTCGAATTAGAAAGGGCACCTGATGATGCTGGAAGGTGATAATGCAGCTTCAAGAATTTCGAAGCTTCTCTCTCCTTCTTGTGACATAAAACACGTATCAAGGTGTGTGCATCTCCCAGATGTCTGTGCCCAAATTTATGTGCTTCAAGTCCTATTGAACTGTGTTCACTAGAAGTCATCAACAATTGGATCACAGATTCAGCCTGCTAATAAAAACCAATGAATCAAATAGGTCCTACAGTATGGATATACACACACATATAAACAGGCCAAAAGCTTTAATCAGTTGTTAACAAACCCGGAGAGAAAATAAACTGAGGATTTGATGAGCGAATCTTGCTTCCTCTTCAACTAGTGATCGGGGAAGCCCTTCTCCCTCAGCAACAAACAAGTCCTAGAAAGTGAAAGAAACATAAATTTTGTTTCTGAACACATAAGTTACTGAATACAGATTTAGCTGAGAACTGAACATACTGGAAGGAAAAGATCAATAAAGGCAAGACTAGCTGAGATTAAGTACATCACTGTTGGATATATTTATATGACATCCGGTGTGCACTAAGTTCTGGTTAGAAACTTGTACATCGGTATTGGATGAGTGTGAGATTCAGAACTTACGACACATCCTGTTTAAAAGAAGGTATCCAGTGACCAACTACATGAGCATGAGGCAAAGGAAGTCTTCAACATGTGTTTTCCCGTGTAACTCACTTTTTCATTCCAGGGTGCGGGTATCCGATACGGGTGCGGATCTAGAGATCGGATCCTTCATGATCTAAATTTTAGGATTCGGGGGTAGGATCCAGGTATGGATATGGGTGCGGTGATTATGCTAAAAGTAATTCAAATATCTAAAAATAGATTTATAAAAATATGCCTAATTATAATTCCACCATAGCTTTTTTTTTATTTAAGAAATCATTATATTTGTCTCGAATTCCTCCGTCGATTTCTGTCAAAGTACCCAAAATCAATTGACCAAATCTAGTACGGATCCCACACCCACATCCACGTCGTGTCGACACGGGTGCGGCACCAAAACTGAAGAGTCCGAGCAACTTATGGGAAAAGTACTCCACAGAAAGTATTCTGTGCAAGTGAAATTGCAAGGAGTTCTAGTAGCAATCATGTTAGTCAGTCCGTCAAAAATTAACTGGTGCTAAATAACTTACGCTGCTTGAGAACTCTAAATTCAACTGCTGCTTCAATAAGCATAATGACCACTAGTAATAAGAAGGTTAGGAGAGGATACTTACTTTTAATATATTGAGGTCATCTTCCATCATGACAACATCAAAATCAGAAAATGCACGTGAAGGCCCTCCATCTAGTAACACCCAAGCATAACCTTCCTATCCAGTGAAATCAGAGAGTCAGAACTGGACAAACGGAATCATAATAGAAAATTCATAAGAATGAGATCGTACCAGAGATGCCTTAAAAATACTTTTCACTACAATGTCTCTGAGGGTGTCATCAATCAGAGCGCAAACATTATTGAGGACCTAAATAACAAAGCATGTAATGACTAAAGTTATCTTGAATAGATCCAACTCTCTGACCAGGCATTCAATGAAAATATGCAATCCCTTGATCTTTTTCTTTCCTGTATTTAGAGATACAGAGGAAGAGGTGGGAGTAGAGTGAAATATTGAATGTCTTACTCTATCAAACTGTGGAAGCATAGTTTCCAGTCGTGCACCTTCAACACCACCGTGATATAAATTAAATATGAATGGTTCTCTCAAGTCCCAAAACATAACTCTAGCTCCTAAAAATCACATAAGAATAGCTTAGGTTAACAGCTACATCCAAGTGCTAAGACCTTTCGAAAAGCCAGGGAATAAATAAATAAGGGAGGTCCCCTAATCACACATCCTGATAAAACTTTGCAAAAGAACCAAAAGAAACTTGTTTTGCCTTCAAAACTCAGAAAGCAAATAACACTACATTCAAATCTAAGAAGAGAATAATTGATCAAAAAAAGTCGCAATGATCATTTCAATAAGGTGTGTGTGTGTGTGGGGGGGGGGGGGGGGCGCAAATTAAAGAGCTTCTGAGCATACCAAGATCGTCTATCTAGAAAATTAAGTAAACAGTGAGCATGGCCCCTGCGCAAGGATGACACGCACAAATCGAGAAATGGTCCAATATTTTTGGATTTGCTAGGGAAGATGTAATTGGAGGTTTCGGTAGATGTTGTCTAGTCCTTTTATGTAATTTTCTGTACCATCTTATTACTTTTATCAATAAAACTTTACCTTATTAAAAAAAAAAGCAAACAGTGAGAACGGTCAGTTCTATTGATTGTTCAAGTTGAATGCACATACGAAACTCTCTCGTTTAAAATCAAGCTTTCACAAATTTAAGTTGACGCACCAAAGATAGGCTTTGAGCGATTCTACTTGTTTGCAAGATGCCAATTTTACCATTTTATAAGCAAATGACCATTCGGACATACTAATCGTGGCATTTAAGATTTAACAGAACGGCATTACTCTATAATGGAAAGAAAAGAAAAAAGAATGATAAACCAAAAACTTAAAACACCATCAAGAAGCAAACTGTAACCAACACTTTTCTAGCAATTGGGTCGTTCGATATTTAAACTACCAAAAGCCACCAAACCATCGAGGAATTCCCTTGTCAATTCAATTTGCTCAAGCACTTTATAAAGCATATGCTGAAAAGAACCTTCCAACAGCACCTATGGAGGCTTTCGGCCGCAAGTAGAATATTAAGAAGATAAAAGCATCTTCTTGAGAGGAAATCATTAAATACGTAGCTAAATCTAAAAATGGTCTACGCACGAGCATGATAAATGCGTTGAGAGCTTTGAGAAGGTGCATTCCCTAATACTGCAAGGAGCTCCAATGGTTAAGAACTCAAGGCCATTCGACTTAATTTTAGGGGTAATACTGGCCTAGGGATGTTCTCAATATCTTGCTGCCTACCTTCGCATTGGTCAGGATACTGTATGCCCAGGGAGATCCCTAAATATTAGACACCTTGTTAGGCTCGGGCTACCTTATCCTTAGTTTTCAAAGATCCTCAGTTAAATTTGATGAAAAGTCAGCACGAATACTTCATAGTTCCCTCTTGTACGCCAAAGTTATTTGTCAATAATACCAAGATATGTTTGTGTCATAACTTTCACCCCATGTTTCAACTGAAAGTCTTCATGACTTGAAAGAGAGATAACAGCCTCCTCTTAACATGTTCTGCAAAATACTCCCCTCAGACTAGCACAGGGGCATGTCTCTGATGGTTAACAAAGGAAAAGATAGATTCCCCGCCATAGGCTCCAGTACCCAAATCAGAACAGAAGCAAGCAAATAGACTTTCACGGACTGATATGGTGATATAATAACCTTTATATTACCTTTTGGATAAGTAATTCAATAACGTTTACTCAACAACATCTAATCAGCACCTTCTATTGCAGAAATCAAATGCTACGAAAGGAAATTTTGTTACATATAAGAAGACCCACATAGCAATTCTTTGAACAGTGACCACACTAGGAATTACATTGTCATATTTATTAGAAGATGCCAATATGCTGTTAAACACTGTAGACTAAGTGTAAGTCCACTACCACTAAATGAAACCAGGATAGAGCGTACTTACCCACTAACTCACAAGTTTTCCTGATAGCATCAGCGGCACTATCTCGGATGCAGTCAAAGGTGGCAACAAAAAGCTCATCGACTGATTCGCTACACATTTCCAAAATCCCATTCGAAGTCCAACGAGAATCCACATCAGCTGAAGGTAACAAGAATGAACATCAGTAAGATAGCCATTCAAAGGTGATATTCCACAGGTGATTCCTCAACTCATCGAATAAGTGGACAAATGTATGAAGCTTAAACTGAAATTTACGTTTCCTTGCACGATAGAAAATACCAGACAGAATAAACCACATAACCTAGTATCTCTAGAAAACCCCTAAAAGGTTGAGGTAAGTTTTTAAATCACTATAATCTGCACGGGTAACTTTCAAATGACCCGGTATAAGATATCCTCCAATAATTAAGTAAGCAACTAACTACAACGTTTCCGAAGAAAACGGATGAGAGAATAGGACAACCTTCAAATAATGCTAAACTATACTTTGTAAAAGTACGGATAGATGCAGAACTTACGGCATGTCTGATTTTTAAAAAGTCTAACAGCCGACCACGACTCCCTAATACCATCCTCAAGGGTGGAAATTTTCTTCTGCATATACTGCATGAGAAAGTAATCAGGAAAAATAGTAGTTTCTGTGACTAAACAGCGTTACAGAGAACCACCAAAAGCAAGGAAAAGAAGCAGCAGAGAAGATATAAGTAAATTTGAACAAATGAATCTTCCACAGTTATATAGTAAGTTATAAAAGAAAAGGTACACAGCTCAAACTAGAGAATCAATGACAATATTGAAAGAAAAAAGGATCCCAAATAGGAGCATGTATAGATATCCTTTGATCAAGCAACAACAACATACCCAGTATTATCCCACACCGTGGGATCTGGGGAGGTAGTGTGTACGCAGACCTTACCCCTACCTTGTGAGGATAGAGAGGTTGTTTCCAATAGACCCTCGGTATCCTTTGATCAAGAAAAGTGAAAATTTTGCCAGACATCACATTAAAATTTTAGATTTGCTTTTCCTTTTTTAGGTGAAAGGATTGGGAGGGACCGGGCTAGAGGGGGACATAGCTATACAATATCAAGTAACTTAAGAGAGTTTGGCACAAGTTAAGCCAAAAAACTGAATCCCATATCGTGTAACAATCAAATGAAAAAATAAAGAATTTTGTTCTCATTTGTAAGCGTGAAATTGACGTGTGTTGGGTCACTCTGACATCTTTGATTAATTGTTTTTGATAAGGAAAGAGAACTTATAAATGGACACACATCTTTGATTAATAATTTGTCTCAAAATACATGCATCACAATTTTCCTCAAATCATCACAATGCATATTGTCGTGCCCCTAAGCCTGAGTCTTTGTAGATCTTTAAAGATGAGGATAAATCCTTCATAACTTTATAAGAGTCCATATCCATTTAAATATTTCAAATCTGGAGACCAAGATGATCACAAAACAATCGGAAAACGACACATTGTTAGTGGTTCAGGATAACAATATCACACATGGTCAAGAATCCCTTGTGCCACACCATTCAAAGTTGCAACATCGGGGAAAGTTCAGAGGTTGTTATTCAATATTGGTCTCTGTGTATTGGTTGTATACCAGAGTATCCACATCTACTGCTGTATGAAGGATTCAATGTTTCTAGAGACTATGCACGCTTTTCAACTCATTTCATAAAACTAAAATAAGAACTAGCAACAAACAAATGCAGATTTAGCAGACAGTGAAAGCTATTTTAGACTTCAGAACGACAATCCATCAATCAACTGAGCCTCAACCCAAAATTAGTTAGGGTCATTCTCATGAATCCTTTGAATCCATACCGCTCTATTCACATTCATTTCATTCCAATACTAAAAACTTTAACTATGAAGGAAATTAGAGTTTCTTCAAAACTAGAGCTTTTTATATCTCACAATTTATTAGTACAAGGGCATAGAAATCTCAATCTAGAACAAAAGAATCCTGAGAGATACCAGATGTATTCCAAGTGAAGCAACAAATAAGCTTTAGTAGCTAATTTCCAAAGCTGCTATCATCAATGTGGAACGGGATATCACAGGAACACTGAAAAAAAATCTAGTGACAACTCCTTTCTCACATGGAATTGTTATAACGAGGTCAATTTGTTGGGAGATGTCCACTTTCAAATGAACGATCTGACTAGGTCTTAGCAATAAATATACAATTGCCCCCAGGATTATAGCCAAGTGGTAAGAGTGCAACGCATTATGTGCAAGTGAAGGGCATGTCACGAGTTCGACTCCTGCCACAGACAAAATCCTGGTATTTAAGTGGAAAAGGATAGAGGGGCAGGACCAATATCTGCCAAGTCTCTAATCGTGCGCTATTGGCCCTCAGAGATATCTGGGTAATCAAATAAAAAAATATAAAAATAAAAAAATATACAATTCTAAAGATGTAAATCCAAAGAAAATAGATCTTAGGCATAACATAACATTAAAAACTGGCGCATGAGATGAGGATTGTTGTAGACCATACAAGGAGACAACGCACGTCTAGGAATGGACATCTTAAGCGTGAACATAAGAGCCCAACAACGGGTAATAGATGAGTTTAGCTCATACGAAAGATGTACATTGGGCCTAACTCAACTTAAAAGCTAGCTCATGAGGCGAGGATTACCCACGACTATATACAAACACCAGATGCATGACAAAATGAAAACAAATACAGCAAAATCACTCATCTTCTTCAGTAAGCCAACTGAAAGTTAGAAAACCGTCAAATGGTAGAAGCTTGCACTCACTTGAAGGGTGTTCATTCTGACACAAAGCTTGGAAGTTGTCAAGGCCTCCAACTTCTTATTCACCGCATTATCAAGAACAACAGATTCAACCAACTTTTTCTTGGCGCTCGGAAATGCCATCTCCTTGTAACGAGTCAAGGGAGGAGCAGGAGGATAAAGATTGTGATTGTCCACTGCACCATTCAAAAGTTTGTAATTGATATCAAATAAGAGTTATGGAAATTAATATGCTGATATGTGTGTCAAAGGCTGAATACTCGATGCAGAAGATTAATTAGCAAAACAAATTTTTCTTTGAAATGCTAGATTGCTCTAGTGCTTAGAAGTGTACTATCTCTTGCTGTGCACAAGAAGACGAGAAGTCCTTTACTAGCCAAACTCAAAATCTATGTAGCAATCACCTAACCAATATTCTCTAAACATGCCCTTCTGGAAATCGTTAAAGTCACTCAATAACTTCACGATCTCTTCATGTAACAGGAATGAATTCACAAACCCAGTATTTATAAAAGAGAAGATGAAAGCAAAGAGAGAATGGTTTTGGTAACATAACATAAGGCCCTGCAAAACCAAAAAGAAGACTCCCCATTAAGGATTTATACATGTTTAGAAGAACAGTGAATCAACTGTGTTCAAGGCAGTTGACAAATTCAACCACATCACCAACATCAGATGACCACCAACATTCACATATCTGTATGCACTTATTGATCAAGACCCTAATTTTTTTTATCATCTTTGGGGACAGCACCAACTTTTTGGGAAGAACTTTTTTTTAATACCCGAGGACCAGTGGTCACGGTCCGAAACTCTATGGATAATGTACCCGCCCCAAAAAATTTTGGAGGCACAAAAAAAAAGAGATTCTATCTAGACAGATGTTCCACTGGCAGTGGCAGTGGCACTGTGCCCTAGAATGGTTATAATTCGAGTAGAAGCAACATAAATACAAACACTTAATGGATTCCAAGAATCACGCTACCTAACTGGTTAACCACTTTTTGCAAGTAGGCATCCAACGTGTGAAATATTATGGAAAGCAAAGCCTGCAAGTGCGTGATATCCACTGGAAGCCTCAGCTCAAAAAATTGATCAATAGTCTGCAAATCAACTCGGAGATGAAATCCAGAGAAAATAGCAAGACAAAATAAGCAAATAAACAGTATAGCAACCAACAAAGCAGGATATACCTTAAATAACTTCAAAGATAAGAGTAGAGCAGCAAAAACATGATAAAGCATAATAAAAAATATACGAACCCTGCAAACACACAGACCTAGCAATCTCTTGAAGATAGAGATGAATGAAGGTTACAGACTAGCATGTGTGCATGTGCTAAAATGCGGAGTAACTAAACTACATAAAAAACAACTTATCTAACACAAAAGTCAATATGAATGGGTTAATTTATCCAATGTTTCGTTTTTTACTATTAAGTTCATTATTGGCTTAACAAAATTTAAAAAAAAAACTTGATAATTGAAGACTCTTTATCCCAACCAGCAGAAAGAATATAATATACTATATGTGCATGCATTATTCTTCTTGGTGCCTACACCATGATATATCTTTTCTGAAAAATCTTTTACTGCCTAGTCAAAATTGCAGTTTCTATGCATCAAGTGGCGTAATGCAATATGTCTTTCATGATATTCCCTCCACCAATCTTCAGTGACACTGGAAGGCAAAGTCAGAATTTATCAAAAGAAAAGAATAACATCAATAATTAAGGGGCATACCTCCTCTATAATTCTAAATACTTCTACAGCTGAAGCTGCTTGTTTCTGCTGATGTGATAGGGGTTCCCAGTCCTATGATTAAGACAAGACAATTTTAAAGTCTAAACTACATAAAAGATTTGCTAGCAAGAAACAAATTGCCAAAAACGACAACAACGTAACTGCTATTTTCAACCAGAAGATAGCAGCAAGATATTTGCTTAAGTGGAAATATATGAGCACAATGACTAAATGGAAGTTTGGATGAAAGAAAACATCTATGTGTAGTTTAATTCAATGTTGCTCAGACTTTTCAAAAATGCCGCCGGGTGCGTAAATACATATTTGCTTATGGGATGAATTTTGTGCCAAATTGCTAAATAGGACCTAAGATTAAAAAAGAACTAGGTATAACTAGCAACTAGATTATTCTGACCAAAGGCACTCAGCTAAGGAAGCAAACACCATTATCATGTCTTTATATGCTTTTAGCATTCAGAACCAGACTAACTTTTACTATGTTACAACCAACTTAGAATCTTTTAAAAGGCTAACCTCGAGATCAGCAGCACGCCCAGTCCATTCAAGTATCCTCGCATGTTGAGCAATCACCCAATCAAGAATAATTGGCCTTGCAATTTCTCCAATCTGCAATCCAAGAAAACAAAAGCAACAGAAAACCTCTTATTATAGTTTCAGAAGAGTAAAATATAAAAGTGAAATCCCACCATTTAAACAAAGGTGGAGATTTATAATTGCTTATCGATAGAATCTGTGCTCTTAAACATGTCACTGTTTGCAAAACATTAGTTAGTCTCTTCTCATCATTTAACCATTTCATGTAGGATAGCAGAAAAGTCAAGCTCTGTTGTAACCCATCACAAGATAAGCTGAAAATTAACCATCACAGTAAAAAGCAAAGAGAAGTGTCAAGTTCTGCTAGGGAAGAAACTTTTTCAATTTAAGCACAAATTCCCCATAAAAGGAGCTTTAATGAAGCAAGGCACAAATGAACAAAAATTAAAAAGATTACTATGTAACGCAGAATAACTACAAACACATGCAACAATTATATAGTCTAGGAATTGAAACACTGCAGTAAAGTGAAACATTAAGTAAAACCAGCATTAATCAAGTTCAAAACCCATTTTAATATTTTTTACTTTAGATACGAAGGTATAATTTAACATTGTTAACTTACATCTAGCGACCAGCCATTAAGATATTCATCCGCAACAGTTCCTTTGAAATTAATATATCACTTTGCCAAAATTATTTTCTAGTGACAGACCACATAGACACCGAGGCACAAGTCTTAGTGGCCAAGTGTCTGGCCTCTTAAGCAAGGGAAAGTGCATAGCCTGCATGCCTAGCTTCTGGGCATGCCGCCTTTAACAACACCATATATTACTTTTTTATGAAGGCAACACCATATATTACTTTCCACTAACATTCTTATGGACTGAAAAATGTTCACCTGCATGTGATCGGAAAAACTCAAGCACGTAGTGGAAGTAAAATTCAGCATATTTCATTTCATTTTTATGGAAAAATTCAAGAAAGAGTAGAAACAACTAAATAACATGTGGCTTCCAGGACAGCTTCAGAAGAGGAATAAGCTCATTAGGCTCATTACACAGTTCCAGCAACACGTAATGGCTTTCCTAGTGCAAATTTACCTTACGCTCAAAGTCTAACATCAATGGGGAATGCACGCCATTTTCTACTCGTTCTGATGAATGGAGCTCAAGGAGATAATTCTCCAATAGAATAGCTGCAGCAAGCACCTGTTTCACATCTTCGGAAAGGCAAGATATATTCTTGAGAAATGGCTCCTACACAGCAGGATAGGAAATTTTGACTCAAAAGAACAACAAAAAAAAGTGCTGGAGATTATTATTTATCACTGAAATCTGACCAGTCTTTCACCATAAAATCTGTGCAATTTCAAAGCTGAGACTACTCCAGCTTCAGCACACCAATGCCTGAGGACCGGATGGTACACAGTTAACTGTTTCTCAGCAATTGATTTCAATTCACTTGCAAGCAAAGCTAAAGGATGTTTCTTATCTACTTTAGATCCAGCATTTATTGCACCAGTAACCTGAGATCAACCTAATATGTCAACTTTTTTCACAAAAAAATCAGGTATTCCTCTACTGTATTTGCAAAGCCATTAGATACCATACCCTGTTGCAAGCAGCTTCTGCAGACCTCTCAGCATACATTCTGACTTTGCTAGCAATGATCTCATCTGAAGCATCGAGCATCAGCTGCAACAGTGTGAAGAAAAACATTTTTACGATTCTAAGGAAACATTAAGGGGTCATTTGGTTTAGAGACAAGTTATGCAGGGATTAGCAATGCAGGGATTAGTCATGCAGCGATTAATAATGTAAGGATTCGCAATGCATGAGTAATGCAAGGATTGTATAATGTAGGGATTATTTCTTGTTAACAGTTTAGTTTGATTTATTACATATATTAGGGTATGATGCATCATTTAAAATATTTATTTACTTTTTATAACCAATTAAAATATTACTTACTAGTATGAGGGTTAGTTTAGTCATTTTGGAATTTTTAATCCATGTATTTCCAAATTCAGCCGTGGAAACAGCCTCTTGCAGAAATGCAGGGTAAGGCAGCGTACGATAGACCCTTGTGGTCCGGCCCTTCCCGGGACTCCGCACAAACGGTAGCTTACTCTACCTCTCCAGGTAGAGGTAAGGTTTGCGTACACAGTACCCTCCCCAGACCCCACTTGTGGGATTATACTGGGTATGTTGTTGTTGTTGTTGTTGTTGTTGTATTTCCAAATTCTATCCCGCATAAAATAATACATAGATTCCCACATAATTATGCAGGTATTACTTTGAGGAAAACAAAAAGGAGCAACCAAATGTTGTACTATTAATTAATGCTGATTTTTCTGTGAAGATAAATCTCCTCAAATCCCAACCAAAACTTGTTTAAGATTATGCTAATTTTTATGTGGGTATTAGCTCTTCTAAAACCCAAACCAAACAGCCCCTAAGAATTAAGTCCAACTTATTCTTGTGAATCAAAAGGAGCACAAAGAAAATAAAAGCTAAATGAATTATTTGACAATAACTAGAATTCCCCAACCCAAACTTCTAATCTAAGATAAGATGGCAAGCCCAAGGACTATAAGAAAGTCCTTTCTGTCCCTGCTTAAAAGATTATTACACAAAAGGGAATCTCCCACGTAGAGTTGATCACTGAAATACTGAATTATAGTTCTTAGGGATGGCATTGATATGCTTGAACGGGAGGGTCAAGGATGTCAGTGAAAGCAGAGAGTTCTGCAACACAGCAATAAATGGCAGTGATGAAGGATACAGATGAAGAAAATGGCATTCTTTTGTCTATGGGATCAATGAGACATCTTTTTAATGTTCTTAAGTATAATTCTTTGTGAATTTTCAATGGTGGTAGCTGGTGATCAAACTTTTAAGTTTTTATCGAAAAGAAAGGTAGGTGATTCTGTCCTTTTACTGTAAAATCATAGTGATCCCACTCAATGACTCTTAGTTAAAATTGTAAATGTTTTCCCATCCTATTTGGAGACATACGGGTGTTATAAGTCAAGCCATAGTAATTTTTAGCTTAATAATCAGCCTAATAGTATTGCTGGAAGGTTATAAAATCTGGGTGTACTCTTTCGACTCCATAGAGTGAAGCACTATCTTGAGTTAATTTGATGGTTTCAAGCGGCAATGGAGGTTTAATGATAGAAAGGAAGAACTCTGGAAAAAGTTGTGACTGTAAAATATGGGATGGTATCTCCCTGGGGTACCAAACTGGTGAAAGCTCCCTATGGAGTAGCCATATGAAGGCAAATTAGGAATTGCTAGGATGAGTTTGACTTACATACCAGCCTAAGAGTTGGGAATGGAAAAAAGATTAGACTTTGGCTGGATAAATAGCTGGAAAATACCGCCTTAAGGAGCAATTTTCCTAAGATTTTTATAATCTGGTCATTAACAACACTTGTACTATAGCAAGCTGCTTCTCAGAAGGAGGATGGAATCTTCATTTTAAAAGAAATTTCAATGATTGGGCGATTGGAAATGTGAGCTGCTTGCCACAAAAACTGAGCAGTGTTTTTTATTTAAGATAAGGAGGACAGCATATTCTGGGAAGGTAGCAAGGATAAAAGATTTTCAGTCTAGTCTTGCTACAAATTACTCTTAAAACAAAATGATCCAGTAGAAGAATATGGCCTTGGAAGTCGATACGGAAAACAACAGCCATACTAAAGTAGCTTGTTTTGGATGGATTGCAATTTTAGATTCTTGTCTAACTGAAATGTCTAATTACATAAAGGAGAAGATAAAAAGGATGCCAAGTCAAGTCTTTTTTGGGTTGTATACTTGGATAACTACAAGTGGTGGATACATAGCTTGCTTCATGCTTTTCTAAATTTTAACTTTCCTTTTGTGCTGTGGTTACAGCTTGACGCATTCTCACAGATAATGCAGTATGCACAATTGCCCATTGGGCAGCTTCCTTACAGAAAATCTAAAGGATGAAAATAGGCAGAAAGAGAGACCAACAGGCAAAGAGGTTTCCCAAAAAGGGCAAGAGGCCATCAACATTTAGTTGCCCAGTAAAATATTGTCCATGGTTATCTTATTCCTGCTAACAGAAAAGGCACTTAATAGAAATAAATTTTCCCCAAATACCTCCATATTTCCAGACGCATCGAACTTCTGATTTCCTGCCACCAATGCCATGGATAACACCCCCTTGAAAAGACAAGGCTTCTGAAAAATGGAGGAAATTCTCATCAGACACAGAATTTTGCATGTTAGACCACCATTAACAAGCCATACAACACATTAGAGAAAGAATATAAGAAGAATATGCAAGCATAGAAAAGAACCTGACGAAAATGCCAATGATAATCCAGTAACTTGTTGTCACACCATAAACTAATTGACCAAAGGATAGATTGCACCAAATTTAGCCTAATCTCAGACCCATTTTGGTGAGTACAACAAACTAGGCTCTCCAAATACTTTGTTTCCTTCTTTCCAGCATCTTCAGGTGACAGAATATTCCGCACTTTACGAACTGCATAGTCCAAAAGCATTGCCTCCTCTGTCCCAACAAACTTCAATCAGGAAGAAACTGCATCAGAAATCTTATCAAAGTCTACAAATAATAACAATGAATTTACAATGATTAATCTTGCACTCCATAAATGCTAAATGCATCAAATTATCCACAAAAGCACAGAGAGTGAAGCTCCTCGTTAACAAACTGCAAGCATAAGGGGCAACACTAGAATTAGACATGCAAAATAAGAAGGCTAATATTCAGATTCTTCCAAAAGATAAAATTAAGAAAGTGCAAAAAAATTAGCAAGAACACAATCTTCAGTGAAGAAGTATGCATGCTATAGCCAAAGTAGGCTCCCTCTTATTGACTTGGTTGATTTGCAGCTTGAATACATGCTCAGCTCCAGCAATTTTTTTCTTTTTTGGCTAGGTGACTTATCCAAAAAAAAAAGTTTTTCTCAGCTAGGTGCTCTCTCTCACTACTGTGGACTAATTTAAGTTTTAATGCTCTGACCAGTTCATCAAAGTCAAAGTAGAGGCTTGATAGAAGAGCTTCTCTCAGCCCTATATTCTTTTCTCTGCCCAGATTTTTCCAAATCCAGTGATTCAAGACTTGAATGGAAAGGCTAAAAACAAAGCTTTACAACTCTTCTATATCTAAATAGAGAATATCCTAAGATATCTTATAAAATATTCTAATATTTTTGCTCATGCTCAATGAATTCTAGAATGTCTGTATCTGGACACACATCCTCTCAATACACAACACGTCCCCTTAACCTCAGAGCGTGCAAACCAACTTGAGTTTTCTTATTAAAAACAAAAAAAGCTTCCGGCAGAATTTTGTTTGGAAAAATTCATGGCGGAGAAAGTGTTTCTTGTACTACAGCCAGAAAAGAATCTACTCTCAATCACCAAAAACAGATTTGGTGTTGCAAATCTCCAGGACACACTACTGTAGCTTAAAGTGGCAGAACAATGACAAGAAATTCAAAATTTAGAGGAAGGCGATGATCACTGTAGAGAGGAGCAGCATCGACCGCCATAGGGAGGAGTGATGACAAAACAACCACCGGAGAAATAAGCAATATTCATAGTGAGGAGAGAAAGGTTCAAATACCCGAGAGGAGGAGCAATGATCATTAAAGAGAGGAGTAAGCAGCATAACTCCGCACATCTAGGCATAAGCTGCTTAATTTTATACCTAAAATGGTAAAGGCTATGATACCATGTGAAATAAAAGAGAAAATTTCTTATTTACTCGGTTGATTAGCAATTTACATGAGAGACTCCTCAGATAAGAGTCATAGGCTATGGTAGGAAATCATTCTCTATGCTAATAAGTGAATAGATATTCTTTAGTTAGATGAATCTAGAATGTGTGTACCTAGACACACATTCTCTTAATATTCAACAATGCCAACTGGTTGATTTGTCATCCGGTAAAAAGTTTTGTTTTTAAATAAAAAAGATATTTTATAAAATCAGGCAGAGGACAGTGCAATCAAGCCAGTATAAGTACGCCCATCGGAAAAATCTCACGAAATTTCTTTGGTATATGATAGGTTATGTGTTGAAGCCTCCAACTTCTTTTAGGCATCAATTAGATGTATAGCTTAACAACCACTTACAAATGCAGGTCAGAATGGTGGATGGCAGGTTATAACTTGAAAAAAAAACAGGAAAGGAATTAAAAGAGCCACTATCATGATAAGGATCATTAACTTTTAATCAAAACCCGGTCAGATTGTTAAAGAACAATCATGCGGGAGGTGGGGAGATTAACACACAGGTAGCCAGCTTACTTGACATTCAGTATAGCATATAAATCTCTCCAGCCTTCTGAAATAAACTTTTTTAACATAACAAACAGATGTTCAAGTGAGTGGTAACATGGGCGCCACTCAAAGTCTCATATTTTGTGCAAACAGAGGATGCAATTGAAGAATCTAGGGCTAAAATATGTCGTGTTTGAAGATCAGTATGTCTTGACACATGAGTTATCCAGCCAATAACGCAACTTCATTTCCTAGGTATGGCATATGCTCATGTATTCTGTACCTAAAAATGCATCAGTAACAAGGAGAGAGAGATGGAGGAGATGGCAGAAGACTGCTTCAATAACATAGCAAAGCTCAGTTACCTGCTGAAAAAGCACCCATCCATATAACACATCATGTAACTTCTGGGTAATGCCCAACAAAGGCCATGTTGATTTGATGAGCTTTAGGATTTCATCAGCTTCCTGATGACGAGAAGCATTAAGTAACTACACTCAGAAAAACCAACGTAAAATCAAAGACACAATTGAGACCTCTATAAGCCGGCCATCTTCCAGAATGTCAAATACACCAAGGAGTAGCTTCTGATACAGCCTTATGTTAAAGGGATAACCAGCACTCCAGTAATATGTCTCGCCTTGTATACCCAGATTCCCAGGCATAGATGACAACGTCAAAGCAACATTTCTAATGGAAAATAGCACATCTCTGCATTCAGAGGGAGACATCTTAATGTCCCATTCCTACAGCAGAATGAAGTATCTTCTCAATCTGGAACTGAAGAACAGATTTGATCAGCAATAGAAAAATGAACTGCAGGCAGACATACCTCAAAGTTCCTAATCTTTGCAAAAAGTGTTCCAACTGATTGCTCAGCAGATAAAAGTTCTTCAAGGATATTAGCCTACAAGAAAATCATCTAAAAGTTAGAATAACTAAGAACAGAGGGTTGTGATAATATTTACATTAATTGGAAGTCCAGAATAACTAAGAACAGAGGGTTGTGATAATATTTACATTAATTGGAAGTCCAGCTGGTTTATAAATAAAAATATCTCAATAATGAGATTTATGAATCCTAGATATACTCAAACTTCAGATTTTATGTTCCAGTATAAAAGATGCATCCCCAACCCACTGTTTTTTCAGCTTGATTATTTGATGTCACTCAGTAATTTCTTCTTTTATTTTTGAGTTTCGCACAAACAAAATGTGCTTGTTTGTTTCGGCAATATTCAACCATGAAACAGATTTCACCTCAGATTATTACAAAAAACCTTACAACAACAACAACAACAACCCAGTATAATCCCACTAGTGGGGTCTGGGGAGGGTAGTGTGTACGCAGACCTTACCCCTACCCTGGGGTAGAGAGGCTGTTTCCAATAGACCCTCGGCATCCTTCCCTCCAAGAACTCCCACCTTGCTCTTGGGGTGACTCGAACTCACAACCTCTTGGTTGGAAGTAGAGTGATTCCAAAATTGCAAAGACCAGCCACGTCAAGAGATCAGCCACATACTAATATGTACCTTTAACCTTTGTACCCTCCTGAAGAAGAAACAAATTTGGTATAATCCATCACGCTAATATAATCATTTTCTCAGATCCTTGCTTTATTGATTTTCGAACATTATCAGATTAACCATTTAGTTACTCCTTTAGATTAACAACAGATTCAATTACGAATTACTGCCACAAACCAGAACTCTAATTCGTAGCATAATGTCACATGTCAATCTGACAACTACCACTATATGGACCCACCAAATCAAAACATTTCTAACAAAATGTGGATAAAAAGAAAAAATATAAAGACGACTTCCATGAAGATCAAGTTATGACAGACTCTGAATCTTTTAAGAAGAAACTTTTAAGTGGAAAAAACTCGTGATGAAACAAAAGGCATTAATTAGTATTACTTGTCTGTTCTTCCATTGGATATATGACTTCTCATTCTGAAATTCAGACTTCATTGTGCCATTCAAAAGCCCCAGTGCGATTTGAGCAACATCGATCTGTCCAAATGATTTCCCAGAAGCCAAGCGCACCAACTTTCGCCGAATAAGAGCATCCATTGCTTCTGAGATCTAGTGAAGAGTATATGTTAGTCATAAACAATTTAGTGGAGCAAGAAGTTAAAGGAGTGACAACAAAAGCCCGAAAAAGAAAGAATAAAAAGGAGTATACTGTCAATCAATCGGATGAAACTTCACGCATAAAGCTATGTAGACACTCACAAATAGGTGTAGTGAGGTGACGAGCCTCATAGGACAGATTTGAGTGGAGGACGTTAACAGGAGAGATTCCAAAAAGAGTATAAGTCTATGTGCACAAATACTGGATAGGTTGAAGCTATCAACCATCAGATTTAGTTATATCCCAATTGCTGTTCTGAAGCTTAGTTTATATTTGAAGCTAAGATGTAATATAATAATCCATTCTAGGTTCTTTATCTTCATCAAAAAAATAATCCATTCTAGGTCAATTTAAAAGTTCAAGATTTGAATCCTCATTCTCTCCTCAGCCATTGTTCTTTTCAAAGAAAACTTAACCATGCGGATACGGATATGCCTGTTGGATGAAAATTGTCATTCCTACTTTAGACTAATTATAGCCTTTTTAGTGTTTATATATTTTCTAGGCTTGATTTCAATGGTGACCTCATGCTTTGATCTTGTTAACTAAAACTCTACCTAACGCATTAAGATCACCCTACCACCTTGCTACCTCAAACTCAATGCATACTACCAAATACATCTTTAGCCCCGAGATACACACAGTTAAACCACTCAGCTCTGGAAAGAAAAACTACTACTTGACTTCAGCTCTGGAAAAAAAAAAACTACTTGACTTCGCATCTATAACTCTCTTATAAATGAAGCATGTCATCCCTCTAGCATGTCATATTTATACTCATACATTTATGGGGACTAGGAAAACTGATCCCGAATAGTTAGGATTAAAAGCAATGCCACACGGTATTTGTGCAAACTGCAAAATTTCTCTATGAAATATGCATAATAGTGCAGCTTGTTTATAGTTCTTCATGTATGTGTGCAACACACAATAAAGAAGTGGGTAGAGAGCAAACATGTCTTGGTGGAAACTGAAACAAAGATCACGTATTTCCCAGACAAGACCAGCATCTTCCAAGCCATCCTTCAAAACAAATATGAAAAGGCACGGGAGAAAATATGTTATTGATATTGGATGATAAATACAATACAAGAGGTCCTTATTTATAGCTATACACTACAAGGAGATATTACTCCTCTTCCAATGTGGGACAAGACTACACTATACATATCTGTAAACTAGCACTTACCCCTCAAGCCGGTGCATACACATCATATGTACCGAACTTGTTACACATGTAACTAATACGAGAACCAATAAGAGACTTAGTGAAAATATCTGCTAGTTGATCATTCGACTTTACAAACTTAGTAACAATATCTCCTGAAAGTATTTTTTCTCTTACAAAGTAACAGTCGATCTCAATGTGTTTAGTCCTCTCATGGAACACCGGATTTGACGCAATATGAAGAGCAGCTTGGTTATCACACACCAGTTTCATCTTGCTGATTTCTCCGAAATTTAACTCCTTGAGCAACTGCTTGACCCAAACTAACTCACACGTTGCCATAGCCATGGCCCGATATTCGGTTTCGGTGCTAGATCGAGCAACTACATTTTGTTTCTTGCTCTTCCACGAGACCAAATTACCTCCTACTAGAACACAATATCCAGACGTAGAACGTTTATCAAAAGGTGATGCTGCCCAATCAGCATCTGTGTACCCAACAATACGCTCGTGGCCTCGATCCTCGAATAGTAGTCCTTTGTCTGGAGCTGATTTTATATACCGAAGAATGCGAACAACTGCATCCCAGTGACTATCACAGGGAGAATCCATAAACTGACTTACAACACTCATCGAAAAAGAAATGTCAGGTCTAGTCACTGTGAGGTAATTCAATTTGCCAACCAACCTCCTATATCTTGTAGGGTCTCTAAAAGGCTCCCCCTGTCCAGGCAGAAGCTTAGCATTCGGATCCATAGGAGAGTCAATAGGTTTGCAACCCATCATTCCAGTCTCCTCAAGAATGTCTAAGGCATACTTTCGCTATGAAATAACAATACCTGAGCTAGACTGAGAGACCTCAATACCTAGAAAATACTTCAATCTGCCCAGATCCTTAGTCTGGAAGTGCTGAAAGAGATGCTGCTTCAGATTAGTAATACCATCCTGATCATTGCCAGTAATAACAATATCATCAACATAAACCACTAGATAAATACACAGATTAGGAGCAGAATGCCGATAAAACACAGAGTGATCAGCCTCACTACGAGTCATGCCGAACTCCTGAATAATTGTGCTGAACTTAACAAACCAAGCTCGAGGGGATTGTTTCAAACCATATAGTGACTGCGCAATCTGCACACACAACCATTAAACTCCCCCTGAACAACAAAACCAGGTGGTTGCTCCATATAAACTCTTTCCTCAAGATCACAGTGGAGAAAAGCATTCTTAATGTCTAACTGATAAAGAGGTCAATGACGTACAGCAGTCATGGACAAAAAGAGACGAACAGATGCTACTTTAGCCACGGGAGAGAAAGTATCACTATAATCAAGCCCAAAAATCTGAGTATATCCTTTTGCAACAAGACGAGTCTTAAGCCGATCAACCTGGCCATCCGGGCCTACTTTGACTGCATAAACCCAACGACAACCAACAGTAGACTTACCTGCAGGAAGAGGAACAAGCTCCCAAGTGTCAGTCGCATGTAAAGCAAACATCTCGTCAATCATAGCATGTCGCCATCCTGGATGAGATAGTGCCTCACATGTAGACTTAGGGATAAAAACAGTGAACAAAGAAGATATAAAAGCATAATGAGGTGACGACAGACGATGATAACTTAAATCGACATAGTGGGGATTAGGATTAAGTGTGGATCGTACACCTTTGCGGAGTGCAATTGGTTGACTGAGAGGAGACAAATCCGCAGTAGGTGCAGAATCTGATGCGGGGCGTGAATCGCCCGGGCTTGATGCTTGATACTTGATGCTGGATGTGGACGACGATGATAAGTCAAGAGTGGTGGAGCTGCAGAAGGTTGAACTGGATTATGTGGAGGAACTGGAGCTATAGGTGGTGGAGCTACAACTGGAGTTGTAGGTGGTGGAGCTGGAGCTATAGGTGATGGAGCTGGAGTGACTGAATCTCCAAAAGATGAAACTGGTAGTACCTCATATCTAAGTGATGATCTGAACCTGTGAAGTATGCTTGGGTTTCAAAGAAGGTAACATCAGCGGACATAAGGTACCGCTGGAGGTCAGGAGAGTAGCATCGATACCCCTTTTGTGTTCTCGAGAAACCCAGAAATACGCACTTAAGAGCACGAGGAGCTAACTTATCTGTTCTTGTAGTAAGGTTATGGACAAAACAAGTGCTTCCAAAGATACGAGGTGGAAGAGAGAACAAAAGTAAGTGGGAAAACATGACAAAGAATGGAACTTGGTTCTGGATAGTTGAAGATGGCATACGATTAATAAGATAACAAGATGTAAGAAATGCATCCCCCAAAAAACGCAACGGAGCACGAGATTGTATGAGTATGGTACGAACAGTTTCAATAAGATGTCTATTCTTTCTTTCATCTACCCCATTTTGTTGAGATGCGTACGGACAAGATGTTTGATGAATAATCCCATGAGATTTCATAAACTGCTGAAATGGGGAAGACAAATACTCTCGGGCATTATCACTACGAACTGTGCGAATAGAAACCCCAAATTGATTTTGAATTTCAGCGTGGAAGGTCTGGAAAATAGAAAACAGCTCAGATCGATTTTTTATCAAAAATATTCAAGTGCACCTGGAATAATCATCAATGAAACTGACAAAGTAGCGGAATCCCAAGGTGGAACTGACCCGACTAGGACCCCAAACATCTGAATGAACTAAAGTAAAAGGTGACTCTGCTCGATTATCAAGACGCCGAGGGAAATGGGAGCGAGTATGCTTACCGAGCTGACATGACTCACACTCTAGAGCTGACAAGTGAGATAAACCAGATATCATTTTCTGAAGTTTTGACAAACTGGGATGTCCCAACCGTTTATGTAATAAATCTGGTGAATCAGTAACAGGACAAGTTGTAGAAGGAAGACAAGATGTGAGTCCATGTGATTTAGCAAGGATAAGGTAATAAAGTCCGTTTGATCCACGCCCGGTACCAATGATCCGCCCCGTACTGCGTTCCTATATAAAAACTTGGTCATCAAGAAATAAAATAACGCATTTAAGTGATTTGGCTAAGCGACTAACAGTTATGAGATTAAAAGGACTATTGGGAACATAAAGGACTGAATCTAAAGGTAAGGAAGGAAGTGGGCTTGCTTGACCTATTGCAGTTGCCATGGTTTGAGACCCATTGGCCATTGTGACTTTTGGAAGAGATTGAGAATACGAAATAGTAGTGAAAAGAGATTTGTTACCAGAAATATGATCTGATGCACCTGAATCGATGACCCAAGACTCAGATGATGAAGATTGGGAGAAACAAGTCACGCTATTACCTGTTTGAACAACAGAAGCTATCTCAGAATATATCTGCTTACATGCTTTGTACCGAAGGAACTCAATATAATCTGCTAAAGAAACCATCCGACTATTCAAAGCATCGGTTCTCATGTCGCTACAATTTGTAGCAGTAGGGTTAACTTGAAATAGTGAAAATAAGTAACTCCTGTGAGAAAACTGAAGAAATAGCTTGAAAAACACTGTTTACAGCAGGAAAACAGAACATTGTTCTGTGCCGGAAACAATGTTCACGCTGGAAACACTGTAGCTCGCCGGAAAATTCCAAAGTTGTCGGAATTTGTCGTAACTAGGATGGATAGACTCGGAATTCCCTTGCGAGCAAGCTGTCCTGAAAAAATATTTTCAAAAAATGGCCGGAAAGGTCATTGTTCACGCCGGAAAATATAAAAGTGGTCGGAATTTGATTTGAATTAGATGGGTAGGCTCGGAATTTTGAGGAGAGCAGACTGTCCTGAAGAAGCTTCGTGAAAAAAATGGCCGGAAAGTGGCCAGAACCCTCGCCGGAAAAGTTGATGTTGCCGGCGCGTGGAGGAGCGTGGCGGCTTTTCTGCCGGATAAATTTTCAGGGGTTGGTCGTCGGAGGGTAATCTACCTCGTGGTGGTGTTGGTTTTAGCAAAACACCGACAGAAAGTGACTTTCACTTAGACAAGCCTTAGGTCACCGGAATGACGCACAACGATCTTTTCTCACTAATGCTCTGATACCATGTGAGAAGGCACGGGAAAAAATATGTTATTGATATTGGATGATAAATACAATACAAGAGGTCCCTATTTATAGCTATACACTACAAGGAGATATTACTCCTCTTCCAATGTGGGACAAGACTACACTATACATATCTGTAAACTAACACTCCCCCTCAAGTACTTCTTCAAGAGCACCAAGGGGTGCCACCAATTTTCATGCAATACATCATTCATAACTAAGCATCCAATAATAGAATATTTTTTTGGTGTATCGACAAAATTTCCCTTAAAAAGTCACCCACGAAAGCCTTTTTTACCTGGCTTCAAATTGCTAAGTAGATGTCAGCAACACTATATCAAAAATTTTAAGAAAAACAAAGACAATGACAACTTGCCTGCATTTGCGTCCTGAAAGTTTCGATGAGCACCGCATTTCTATCAAAAGCCAGTGACCCAGACATGGACCGTGAATGTCTTTTCTCCCTTTTATTCTTCAGCCCAGCCAGAAATCTAGGACTCTTCTCTTTCTTTTTACCCTCGGCCAAGCGAATCTCAAGCCTAAAAGTTGAGTATAAGTTTTACGAGATTGAAAGAAATTGTAGTGCTAAGAAGTAACAGAAAATTATGGCCATCAGAATGAAAAATAGCTAGTGCTTTTTGACTAGTGCCTTCAAATAATTATAAATCGCTCAAATACAAACACATGATGAAAATCATAGTTAAGAACTTTTACCCAGAACACACCATGCAACCAAGAAATACTTCATAGGCAGATTCACGCAGATCATCGTCCAGTAGTCCTTCAGGAAACCTAAACCTTTGTATCAGTTTACTCCAAAGATGAACATAAATAAAGATAGGATACAGACCAATGGTTCTTCCGCGTGCTACAGGAGTAACAGTTGAGTGCTTCATTCTTCTTTTTGCATCATGATAATAAGCATATACCTGTTTTCAGTACAGGCATTCCTATTGATGGAAGATCAGCTTGCTTAATGGGAAATGACCCTGCAGTTCCTGTAGCTTTACTGTCTACCCCATGGTCATCACCGTAGAGAGAAAAATCTGTACGATCAGAATGGCATGGTCCATTGTTGTTAGAGTGATTCTTCATGATAGGAGGTGGTACACGCTGAGGGTGGGATCCCGCTGCTTCCGGATCTGTAACAAGAAAATACACATCGCCTGTGTGCAACTGCATATATAGAGAGTGTTACAAGAATAACATTTAGGCCATTTCAAAGGTAGAAACATAAAAAATGTAACGTGCTTTCCCAAACAGTTATTTAATCATTCTTTAATTCAATAAATTCGAGGACATGTAAAACATTTCACATCTAGAATTAACAAGGATACATTTTGCATTAATTTGCTCTTATTTCTTTGATAAGTAAAGCATTAATTTGCTCATTTTAGCATGGCTATCTTCAAAGCTGAACGCGTTTCAACTATCAGAAGTCAAACAGCAGCTTATGGATCTGATCTCAAGAAATTTGCCTATAGTAACAGGTATACTAAATGGAAGAAAAAACAAAGGAAAATAAAAAAGTTGAGGAATCATAAATAGGTGTACTGGCCGTATATAATCAAAATCTTATTCTTTATGCTCATAATTCAGAATCTGATAGCAGGAGGTAGTTCCAACTCCAATATTAATGCAGGGATAAACTTCTTTACCTTCTAATGGGTCTTTTGGCACCCCAAAATTAATAGCTTTGAAATAATAGAAAGCAACAGTTATTCATTGCAAATACTTTGATTTACTTCCCTCTACATGACATAACTTATTCCATGAACATAGTAGATTAGAACTTCATCACCCCACTGTAGTGGTGGTCAATAAATCATAAATCCTTACCGTTTTTGGATGTCGATGTTCATTGTGATACTTCTTAGCTGCTAAAGATACATCCAGCACCCCACCTAATCATTCAGAACAATGACAGTGAAACAAGAAGCTTCAGCCTTTGAATGTAAACAAACAACAGAAAACATGCAACAAATTCATTCTATATAATGAACAAAAAAAAAAAACATCAAAACAAAAAATTACAATTTAAATTGATACTCCACCCCTCTGCCCCAACCTTTTTGGTACTACTACCATTTGCCGAGTCAAACAGTTATGTTATTACCACTTTAATTCAAAAACTTATAGAATATTTTAACTATAGAAAAAAACTGTGATTTTGACACTGTTATTATTTGACATGTCAAACACTTATCATTATTACCAATTTATATTCAAAAATTTAAAATATTCTTAACTCTAACAAAAAGTTCTGGTTTTTAGTACCTTTCATACAGTTCTTCAATATGCAAAGTTCAATTAAGAAATGAATATTGAATTAATACAAAAATACCATTTTAAGCATTACTTTCGAGCAGAAAAGGTAATACTCCCGTCGTCCCTTCGTCCAGATTATAGCATGGAGTTTATTTAAGAACGAAGACTTTTGAGACTTCTGTTCTAAATACAAAACGTATGACATACTAAACAGGAAATGACATCACAGAAATTGCGAAGGAGGGTGGGGGTGTAATATATTGATGTCTATTGTTAAAAGACTTTCCAAAATGGACAAACATAAGAAAAAGGCTTACCAAATTGTACACATTCAAGGACATAATCAGCACTGATAACATCGAGATTGATGTTAGAGAGGGAGAAAGTAGGACCCGAAGGAGTTCGAATTTCTCTAATTAATCCACATGATAACAGAAACTCTAGAAGCTTCCGACGATCGTCACGATACCGTTGTAGAAGAGAATTATTTGTCTCCATCACCGGGAAAGAAGCGGTGAATTAGAAGACAAAAGCCTTTGAAAATCGGCGAGCATTCAAAGGTAATCGCTTCCGGCTCCGACAGGTGAAAAGAGCCGCCGCGTACGGTGTTTGCCGGCGAGAAGGTTGAAAAAAGGTGGTGAGGAGCCGAAACAGACGAAAGAAACGGCACAAAGCTGGAAAAATAGTCGCCTGCTTTTTTTCCGTTTTTGTTGATATCAGTTTGTCTCTTTTTCCTTTTTGCTTTTTCTCTTTTTCTTTATCGCTTTTTTTTCCTGTTTCTTTTTCCTATTATTATTTCATTTTCCTGTTTTAATTTACCAGGTCAAAGTTTGTTATTTTAAAGGGAGAGAGAACTACTAGGTCAAAGGAGGAAATGATATGGACCCCAAGTTCCACTTGCATAATTATATTTTAGTACAAATTAATGGGTTTTTCAAACAAATACGGCCAATCTAGAAAAATTAACAAAATGTGTTTTTTAGTGTTTTTCAAAAAGTACTTTTGAAAAAAAATAGTTTGCGTTTGTCTAATCAATTTGAAAAATACTTTTGAATAATAATTTGTGTTTGGCTAAACTTTTCAAAAAGTACTTTTATGTGTCAAATTACAAATAAGTACACGAAGAGATTTGCTTAATAATTAATATTATATAAGTAGATAAATAATTATAATTTTTTATTATTAAAGATAATAATTCAGTTTTTTATTTTATTTAAGTAAAATATAAAAATAAAATTGAAAAGTACTTTATTCTTTCAATAATATATCAAAAATCATCCAATAAATATAAAAGTTTATCCCAAAAGTCATTTTATTTTAATTAATAGTTTAAACTAAGTAAGGTTATTTTGGTATATATAATATTTTGCAAAGGATATTTTTGGTAAGAAGAAAAGTCAAAACTGCTTCTGCTTCTGCTTCTGCTTAAGGAGAGAGTCTACTTTTTTCTGCTTCTTCAAAACTGCTTCTGTTTCTAGTCAAAAGCACTTTTTTCAAAAAAAAAAAAACTTGGCCAAACACCTTAAATTGAGAGAAAAAATACTTTTTTAAAGGAAAAAAAAAAGTATTTTTGGCCTGCCGAGAAGTTTGGCCAAACATGCTATTAATCAAATTTGTCTTCTTTCCTCTGCTATCATAAGCTCGTTTTTGTGACTTGAAAGACTTTTGTGATGATAATATTATTCTTATTACACGATTCACCCGCCTTCCAACCAACAGCTTGTGAGTTCGAGTCACACCAAGAGCAACGTAGAGAGTTATTGGAGGGAGGGAGCCGAGGATCTATCGGAAACAATCTCTCTAACCCAGGGTAGGGGTAAGGTCTGCGTACACACTACCCTCTCAAACTTCACTAGTAAGATTATACTGGGTTGTTGTTGTACTCTCTTTTTAAACTTCTAAGTTTCCAATAGTTTTCTCGAGGTATTGATAAACTAATTAACTTTTTAAATGACTTTTCATAAATCATAATATTATATTTTCACTAAAATAAAGATGAATAAAACGAGCAGAGAGCCATCTCCATGACTCAATTAATTATCATATTTGCATTCATTGATCACTTTTATTCTTTATTTATTTTCTTCACTCATTTCTGTTAATTCTCAAGCTTCCGTTTATCAAAAGTACTACTCTACTTGTTATTGATGGAGCCAACACTGAAACATTTTGCTAAACTTAATGCAATAACCGCTAATAACCAACAAAGTTTTTTTGTGGAAAATATTTCAACATCTGCACGACCTAGTATTTAGAATTGATTAAATATTTTTTTTCTATTAAAGGTCATTTAGTCGTGCCAGGGGCGGCCCAAGGGTCAAGCCACTAAAGCAAAGGCTTTAGGTCCCCAAATTTTGAGGGGCCCAAATTGTTTTTTTGTTTTTCTACTCGTATTTGTATTGAGACCTCAACTAATTTAGATTCGTACCGCGTAAGACTTAGTAAAAGAGAGAACACATTTTAACAGGATTTTTTTTAACCACAGGACTCGAACCCAATATATTTAATTAAGGTCAGTTGGATCAAATACATCTCACAACAATCTTTAGATGCGAGGTCTAAATATATTGGGTATGTTAAAATAAAAAATAAAATATTTTATAAAAAATCAAGATAACTTTTAATTTAGTAGTGATGTAACCGTTTGAGCAAAAAATGAAAGAGAATCACTCCCCCTAAACCCTTGTCGCGAATATAAAACTTTTCATTATTTAAATTTTACGAGTGACATCATTAGTGAGATATCTATATGAATTTGGTTCTATTATCTAAGATCAACAATATCTTAGGAGAGATTAAATTATTTATAAAAGAAACTATTAACAACTGATGTTAGGCCAAAATTCTATATTTTTAGCACATTACTCGCCATATATTTTATTGGTTTAAGTGAATTATTGTGCGATAATTGCGCTAAATTGTGTTGTTCTATGTGTAGGAACATCGGAATGAATCATCGATGTTATGATAATTTTTTTTTCCTTCTGAAAGGCCCCAAATTAAAAATTGACTTTAGGCCACCAATCTTCTTTGACCGCCCATGATTCGTGCAAATGCTACTCTTTGTGATGCTGACTTAAAAAAAGGGCGTGTAGCACTCATCGTAAGTTGGGAGATACATGCCACATTACCGAAAATATTACACTTAACATGTCCTTTTTTTCAGATGATCATTTTTTTAAAACTAGTTTTAATGTTTCCGAAGAGAATTTAAAAAAGGAGAAACCACTATTAGATGTTAATCTTCAATAAGATATGTGCAATGTCGCATGAAGTATAACATGAATAAATAAAATGTTCACATTTTATAGGAACAAATGTGGAGCATTGACCTCTGTAAAATGAGGAACAAGAACTCGAGCATAACACAAGGATATGACTGCGAAAAAACCAAAGACAATTTGTACCTTCAAAATCGGATAACAATTAAATTTATAAATAGTTTTAAGGATACGCGGATTAATTTAATACAGAGCGATAGATTAAGTCAAATTGAACAAAAAAAGATAAAATAGATCCAAACCACACGAGGAAGATAGTTTCAGCCTTATTGAAATATTTGCCCTTGATCCGGGATCTCTATGGCCAGCACTGATGAACAGAATAAAGAGCTAATAACAAAAAAAAAAAAATATATATTGCTTTGGAATGTGTGTTGCAACGTCCTCTTTGAATAAAAATCATCTCCTTTATATAGTGGGAGAGTTTCATCCCTAGTACAATTCTAAAAAAGGTAAAAATCTTTTTTTTCGTTAATCACTGATTTGCTGCCAATACGGGCAGAGATCCGCGCCGTGATATCCGATCGGGCGCGGATATCATGGCCCTTCGTTAGTCGTATGCAACCGTTTGGTAAGGCTTTTCTGAGGTCTTGGAGCTCGAACTGAATCCAGGGGCATGGCCTCGATGGCTCCGGTGGTAAGCGCTCTGTTCGGGCCTTAGCACGAGAAGTATATCCGGCATAATGGTCCTCCGTTGGTCGTTCTTGATTGCCCGACAATATTCTTTGAAGTCGTTCAAGGCTAGGACCGATTTCGAACCATGACTCGATGAGACTCTTGCCCCGGTTGCGGTCCCCTGCCATCATGTCTCGAGCTTGGCTTATTTTGTCGGAGATCGGGGTGTACCGTGAGCCTGATTTTACCCGTATATAGATAGTCCCCTCGTTTCTCGGAGAGTAAATGACGAGAAACGACATGAGCTCCCGATTTTTACTTCGACACATCACAACAGAAATGACAAAACATCTGAAACGTCTCGTTAGTCATGTCATAATGGCATTAAGTGCATGTCAACCGCCGGTCGGCCGTCCCAGGATGCGAAACGTCGTTGAAATCCTATAAATATCCCCTCTCTTATCCATTTTTCACTTTACACCAAATCTTCTACCTTCGTACCTTCAGTACTTCAACATTCTCTAGCGTTTTTACCCCCGTTACCCAAGGTTCTTCAGTACTTTGCAAAAACTTTTACCCATCTCCTACTCAAGCTAACAAGTCTGATCTTTCAACTTTCACTCTTTCTTCATCTTTTCCAAGCTTTTTCTTCCATAATAATGACAAAAATGGCAAAAACCTCAAAATCTGTTCCTCAGAAGGATGCTCCTTCTTCCTCGGGACCGACCATTGAGGTCGAGGAGACTGTCCCCGATATGGTTGTTGATGAACCGGCGGAAGAGCCCCCCTTGAAGATGTTCATTCCCGGTTGTTTTTCGGTCACTAACGACTTTAAGGTTGAGAAGCCTTCTTCTGTACATGGTCGGTGTGAGGAGGCCTCGAGATACATCTGCTCAATTACCGAAGAGGTCCTCCCCATGGTCCGTAAAGACTGCAACTAGGCTGACAAAGACATAGTGGTCCCCGACCCCGAAGAGGCCATTACCACCCATGTCGAGGGATATCTAATTATTTACATTTATCCCTTTACATTGGGTCCGGTAGACCCGGTCATCTTAGACTTCTACAAGAGGTATAATGTGTGCCTTAGCCAGATTCATCCATCATTGTGGAGGATCGTGATCCTCCTCCAATTTTTTGTGAATAAAATCGATAGGTGCTCATTCACCATCGATCATCTACTCCACTTATATAGTCCCCGAATCTTCCGGGGGGAGCTGATAAAGCTAGTACATCGGGCCAGCAAAGCCCCGTTCTCGAGCATCAACGAGGACCGGGATCGGGGTTGGCAAGGATATTTTGTTAAAATGAGGGTCGTCAACCTGGTACCTGTCGAGTGGAGGTTGTCCCCCGAAAGGTGAAACGCATCACGTAAGTATTCCTTTTATGCGTCGATTTTATGACTTATCTTCCCTTTTTTTATCGGTGCTTTTTATGTTGTAGCCCTTGCTCAAGTTCCAAATATTATCCCTCGACTCAAGTAGTGGGTAGAGGGCATTGTGTCACAAATTCCCTACTCCAAGCGCTCATGGAGCAAACTTTCAAAAAGTCATTGGGAACGCCTGTTCCCATATTTAGGTTCTTTTCCCGAACAAGCCGTATTGAACTTTTTCTTCTATCATCGCATCCTTATCTCATTTACTTTCCTTTGTAGGTTTGCCTAAGAACATCTAGCTTAGGTCTTCGATAGGGGACGAGGACTTTCCTGTTGAGTCTCTTGCTCCGGTGCAAGCCGGAGAGAGGAAGAAGAGGAGGACTCCGAGTTCCCCGAGCTCGGAGAAAAAGAAAACAAGGAGAAGGCTGGTGTGCAAGTCAAAGGAAAATACCAGCTCTCGAGTACCAATTTCGGACTTGCTCTACCGGCTTAGGGACGAGTCTGATGGGGAAGAGCCTTCTATTTTTGTGGCCCGTGAGCCGTCGCCCCTCAAAGAGTAGGGAGCTGTTGAATGAGAGACCCGCGAGGCCGATCTTCCTCAGGCCAGGGAGGTCGATGAAGAGGCCGGGACTAAGGCTTTCCGGGATGCGGCTAGTGCCCCGAATGAGGCACTTAGTGTGATAAACATCACCGAGTAACCCTCGTTTACTGAGTCTATGTATAACGAGACCCAAACTGTGAAAGAACAACCCAACGAGGGGGCCCACGGAGCGGGCGATCCCCTTTGCTATTTTTTTTATGGCGTGGATTCTACCTCCATGGAGGATGTCACCGAGTTAGGTGACTTAGAGATACCAAGGAAAAGTCCGTCCCCGGGGGCAGGTGGGCCTAACTCGAGCCCGAGACTGGTCAATCGGTTCCTTGTCCCGAGTGCAAATAGTAGTCGAAAGCGGTCAATTATCATCACCGTTCCGAAGGATGCCCGGGTTCTTTTCGCCCCCGTAAGGATAGCCAGTTACCTCCGGTGTCTGGTGATGAAGAAGAGCAGGCCAAAATGAATGAGGTAGACTCGTCATGCTTGTTCAACGAAGCACAACAAGCGCTTAACAGGGTAACTTTTGATAATTCCTAATGATTCTAATTTTTCTTCTAATATTTGAACTAATTTTTTGATAATTCTAATATCCTTCCTCGTATTTGCAGGCCTCCGGTACCGAGACGAATTGAGCCAACTCCAGGCCGAAGCCAAAGAGCTTGTTGAGAAAAGAAACATGTATAAACTTCTCAGAGAGCAACGCAAGGGTGAAGTCAAGAGCCTCTGAGCCGAGTTGGATGCTGCTCAGAAAGAACATGCCGACCTATTGGAACAGGTAAAATATTTTGAAGTTAGTGATGATGAGCTAGACACGGTGTCTAACGGTCAGAATCCATAGGTCCAACAGAAGATAGATCGGTGTTGACCAGCTCCGGAATGAGATGGAGGAAGTCAAGGCCATGATCGAGGAGCGGAAGGGCAAGATGGACCGGTTGGATTCTGAAAAGGAAACAGCCTGGGAGCAATTGGCCTTGGCGGAGTCTTAACTTCGATTGATGAAGGAGAAAACAAAGGCATGGTCCCGGAAAATTGAGGAGCTCCAGTCCCAACTGAGCTCGACTGTTGCCGGTCGGGAGACCCTCACCAAGGAGCTTAAAGCAGCCAAGTCAGTGGCTGAAATGGCCAAGGCCGATGAGATGGTGACCCAGTACAAAGCCGATGCTGAGGCAGCTTAGGGACGCCTAAAGTCCATAGTCAATCATGTGAAGTGGTAATCCCGGAGGTAGGCACTCGAAGAGGTTCATGCCCGTGGGTTCGATTTATCGGCCGAGCTCAAAAATGTTAAGAGGCTCGATGTCGAGGCCAAGAAGTTGGCGTACCCAAAGGATAGGAAGATTCTGAGGGTTCAGACTAATCCAAGGACGGGGTATATTCTGACGGCCCCGATGATGAGGCGAGCCCCGGTGAGGATTAGGCTTCTTAGGTGTATTGTAATTTTTGCTTTTGTACCTTTATGTTTTGTTGAGGCCGTTTGGCCTTTGTAAGATTATATATATAAGTCTTTTTCCCTTCGACAATTTTCAAGCTTGATTCTTTTTACTTTTTCCCTTATGATTGCAAAGATTTCGGATGCCTTAGCACGTAATAATTAGGTCTTATTCGGAGGTTCGAACATTGTTCATTTTTTAGACTATTTTGCTTAAGGCTCGTAAGGGGGCTTGGTATGCCCGGAAGCTTTCCCCGAAATGTTCACTTAGAATGTTGTATAATTTTGCCGAGGGCAGCCTTCGAACCGGTTTAAAAAATTTGAAGGCCTTATGTTTTGGTTATGGATCTCGGACGTTTCCGAGCCATTCTTAGGACGGACGTAGCCTTTTAAGTTTGGGTGTTTCCTAATGGGCTTGTTACCACAAGTTATCCGGTCTTGCCCCGGACAACAGTCCCGGATGGGGATGGCCGTAGCCTTTAAAGTTCGGGTACTGCCTAATAAGCTTTGTGCCTCCGGGCTTTGATACCCCGGGTCGGCCGAGCCTGCCCTGGACGACAGTCCCTGAGTGAGTGTGATCTCTTGGATCCAGACAGAGGTGGCCCTTGGGCTCGATATCTTTAGGGGACCGAATGTAGAAAAAATTTTAAGGGACAAAATATTTATCCACAAGGAGAAACTTTCTTTCATTTCTGTGTGTAATATACAAGGTTACAAATGTGTTCAATTTTTTGTTATGGATTGGGTGGTCTATGTGGGCACAGTTTATTTGACTATTTGGCCCTTACAATAAATCCTACCCACCGAGGCTAGACTGTTCGAACACAAAGTTTCTTTCCTTGCAAAAATCATTGTCCAAGGGTGATGACCCCCAGTATTAGAGGCTGAACTTTAGAGAAGCTTCAGATACTGTTGACGTGATCTTTGACACCGGTTCATAGCTGGTATTCTATCCTAAGTTAGCGCGATCCACTGTTGCCTCGTTAAAAACCTTACCGGAAAATCCATTTGGGACAAAACTGATTCAAAGGAAAAAGAGTGCAACGCATGCTTTCAGGCCTAAAAGTTGTATCATTTCTTGACTGTTACCTACAAGTGTTAGTCCAATATGTAAAGAAAAGAATTGAATGGGGTCGTACCGTAGCAGTAATATCGTTTCAAGTGAGTTACGTTCAAGTTGTTCGGTAGTCGCTCACCATTCATCGCTCCAAGTTTGTACGATCCTTTTCCGATGATCTCGATAATTTGATACGGACCTTCCCAGTTTGGCCCCAGCTTCCCTTCGCTCGGGTTTCGGGTGCTTAGTATGACCTTTCTTAACACCGAGTCCCCGACAATGAAGTATTGAAGGTTGGCTCTCCGATTGTAATACCTTTCAATCCGTTATTTTTGTGCAGCTAACCGGACGAGGGCGACCTCGTGGCTTTCGTCTAAAAGTTCCAGGCTCGTACTTATAGCCTCATTGTTTGACTCTTTGGTGGTATATCGAAACCTAAGACTCGGTTCTCCTACTTCGACTGGTATTAGAGCTTCGGCACCGTAGACCAATGAGAATGGGTTGGCCCCGGTACTGGATTTTGAGGTCGTACGATATGACCATAGGACTTCGGGAAAGATTTCTTTCCATTTTTCTTTGGCGTTTGTCAACCTCTTTTTGAGGTTTTGGAGTATGGTTTTATTCGTGGACTCTGCTTGCCCGTTCCCACTAGGGTGATAGGGTGTCGATAGGATTCTTTTAATCTTATGGTCTTCGAGAAACTTGCTTACTTTGCTGCCGATGAACTGTTTCCCATTGTCGCACACGATCTCGGCCGGCATTCCAAACTGACATATTATGTGGTCCCAAATGAAATCGATGACTTCCTTCTCCCTAACTTTCTTATACGAACGGTCTTTCATCCACTTAGAGAAATAGTCAGTCATAAATAATATAAATTAAGCCTTACCAGGTGCCCATGGAAGGGAGGTGACGATGTCCATCCCCGATTTCATGAACGACCAGGGTGACAAGACCGAATGCAGCAGCTCCCGAGCTGATGAATCATCGGAGCATGCCTTTGACATTCGTCACATTTTGGTACGAACTCCTTCGCGTCCTTTTCTATGTCGATCCAGTAGTAGCCGAATCTGACTATTTTCTGAACTAATAATTCGGCGCCCGAATGATTTTCGCAAGTGCCTTCGTAGACCTCCCTCAGAACATACTCGGTATCTCTCGGTCCTAAACATATTGCGAGTAGGCCATCGAATGTTTTTCTGAATAAGGTACCGTCTTCGGACAAGTTGAACCAGGTTGCCTTCATACTTAGATCCCTCGATTCTTTAGGATCTGAGGGCAGTTTTTCGGTCTTTAGATACTCTATATATTTGTTTCTCCAGTCCAAAGTTAGGCTTGTTGAGTTTATCTCGGCGTGACCTTCTTCCACCACCAATCTCATGAGTTGTACGACCACCCCCAAGTTGAACTCATCATCATCGACCGACGATCCCAAGTTAGGAAGGGCATCAACATCATTGTTTTGATCCCGAGGTACATGTTGTAGAGTCCACTCCTTGAACCGATGTAACGTTACCTGCAGCTTATCCAGGAATCTTTGCATTCGTTCTTCTCTAACCTCGAACGTCCCATTAATTTGGTTCACCACAAGGAGGGAGTCACACTTAACTTCGATCACCTCTGCCCCCAAGCTTTTGGCTAGTTCGAGACATGCAATCATGGCCTCATATTCAGCCTCGTTGTTAGCCAATTTTACATTCCTAATAAAGTGTTTAACTACATTGCTTGTTGGTGGCTTCAATACGATGCCAAGTCCGGACCCTTTTGCGTTCGAGGCACCGTCCGTAAAAAGGGTCCAGATTCCCGAAGAAGTCCTCGAGTTCAACAACAACTCTCTTTCGACCTTGGTTATTAGGGTCGGCGTAAAGTTGACCACAAAGTCTGCCAAAATTTGAGATTTAATGGCGGTTCGGGGCCGATATTCGATACCGTACCCGCTTATCTCTACGACCCATTTGGCCAATCGTCCTGAGAGCTCGGGTTTATGCATTACGTTCCTCAATGGGTAAGTAGTTACAACGCATATGGGGTGACATTAAAAGTATGGTTTCAGCTTTCTAGAGGCGCTTAGCAAAGAGAGCGCCAATTTTTCTAGGTGAGGGTATCTAGTTTTGGCCTCGCCTAGAGTCCTGGTAACATAATAGATTGGAAATTGCGTACCTTCTTCTTTCCCGACCAGGACTCCACTTACCGCTATCTCGGATACTGCTAAGTACAAGTATATCTGCTCGTCTGTCTTCGGAGTATGAAGCAGAGGTGGCCTCGAGAGATACCACTTGAGTTCCTCAAAGGCTCGTTGGCACTCAGGGGTCCATGAGAAGTTATTCTTTTTCTTCAACAATGAGAAAAATCGGTGGCTCTTGTCGGAGGACCTCGAGATGAATAACCTCAGGGCGACTATGCGTCTGGTTAACCTTTGAACGGCCTTGACATTGTCCACAACAGTGATATCTTCGATGGCCTTGATCTTATTGGGATTAATCTCGATTCCCTGGTCGGACACCATGAATCTGAGGAATTTCCCGGACCCGACTCCAAATGCACATTTCTCTGGGTTCAACTTCATATTGTACTTCTTCAATATGCTGAAGGTTTCCTGCAAATATTTCAAATGATCCTTTGCTCGTAGGGACTTAACGAACATATCGTCAATGTAAACCTCCATTGATTTTCCTATTTGTTCTTCGAACATCCGATTTACTAGACGTTGGTAAGTGGCACCGGTATTTTTTAGTCTGAATGACATCACGTTATAGCAGTAAGTGCCGTACTTAGTGATGAAGGAAGTTTTTTCCTGATCACCCGAGTCCATCCGAATTTAGTTGTACCCAAAATAAGCGTCGAGAAAACTAAGGATCTAGTGGCCGGTTGTTGCATCGATCGTGCGATCGATGTTAGGCAAAGGGAAAGATTCCTTGGGACAGATTTTATTCAAGTCTTTATAATCTACACACATTCTTAATTTGTTTACCTTTTATGGACTATTACTACATTTGCTAACTAGTCCGAGTATTTAACCTCCCGGATGGACCTTATTTTAAGGATTTAGATACCTCGTCCTTGATGAACGCATTCTTGATCTCGGACTGGGGCCTCCTCTTCTACTTGACCGGGTGGAACTTCAGGTCCAGGTTCAGCTTGTGAGTGGTTATTTTTGGCGGGATCCGTGTCATGTCAAGGTGGGACCAAGCGAAATAATCTATGTTAGCTATAAGGAATTGAATGAGTTTTTTCCTGAGCTCGGGACTCAACCTCATGCCCAGGTATACCTTTTGATCGGGCAAGTGCTCGATCGGTACGACTTGCTCCAGTTACTTGACTATCGATTTGGTAGCGTGAGAATCATCGGGGGTTATAAAAGACCTGGGAACTCTATAGTCATTATCTTCATCGGTCCCCTGCTTCTCCAGTTGGGTCGGGCCGGTGTAGGTAACTGCTATTTGGCTTCTCCCTTGACGACCGAACCCAGACCTTTTGTCGTTGTAAGTACAGATATCGGGACTACCTCATCGACCGTGAACATCTCCTTTGCGGCTGGTTGTTCTCCGTAAATTGTTTTTATCCCTCTTGGCATTGTGAATTTCAACACTTGGTGCAGAGTCGAGGGTACTGTCCTCATGTTGTGAATCAATGGCCTCTCGAACAAAGCATTGTACCTCATATCTCCTTCGATTACATAGAACTTGACTTCATGAATGGTCCCGGAGACGTTTACCGATAATGTTATCTCCCCTTTAGTGGTCTCACATGCCATGTTGAACCCGTTTAGAACTCGGACTGCAAGCACGATTTGATCTTGTAGACCGAGTTATTCCACGACCCTCGATCTAATGATATTGGCCGATCTACCCGAATCAATTAACACACTCTTAACTCGAGATTTATTTATGAGTACAGATATTACCAGTGCATCATTGTGGGGCTGCCCGATCCCTTCAGCGTCCTCGTCGTTGAAAGACAAGGTTCCCTCCGGCACGTAATCCCGAGTCCATTTTCCCCTTATGATGGATACTCTGGTGTACTTCAGCATAGGCCCCTGGGGAATGTCGACCCCACCTATGAGCATGTTAATGATGTTCTGAGGTTCCTCCTGCTCGATCTATTTATTAGAATCTATATTCCTGATATGATTTTTGGCTTGATCGCTCAGGAACTCTCGGAGATGTCCGTTGTTGAATAGCCGGGCTACTTCCTCTCTTAGTTATCGTCAATCCTTTATTCTGTGGTTGTGAGTGCCATGATATTTGCACATTAGGTTAGGATCCCTTTGGGCTGGATCGGACTATAGAGGTCGAGGCCATTTGGTGTCCTTGATGCATCCGATGGCGGACTGTAGAGGTCGAGGCCATTTCGCTTCTCACAAGTTTTCGCCCAGACCCACTACTTCTCTGTCTCCATTATATGGTTGATACTCATCCCTGTTTGATCTTGGTTCTCGATCAACGTCTCCATCGATGGCTCTGATGGGATAAACCGACCCAGAAGGGGGCCCAAGCTGATCATCTTTGACCCTAATTTTTGATTGATACCGGTTATGCATGTCGGCCCAAGTAACAGCCGGGTATTCTAACAGATTTTGTTTTAACTTATGTGAAGCCAGCGAGCTTCGAACATTGAGTCCTTGGGTGAAGGCCTGAACGGCCCAATCGTCTGTGACCGGAGGCAAGTCCATCTGTTCTATTTGAAATTGGGACACGAATTCTCCGAGCATCTCATTATCCCTTTGTTCCACTTTGAAAAGATTTGACTTCCTGGTCTCGACCTTGATAGCCCCGGCATGTGCTTTTACGAAAAAATCTTCAAGCATATCAAACGAGTCAATGGAATTAGGAGGTAGGTTGTGATACCATATCATAGCTCCCTTTGACAGAGTTTTCCTGGACTTTTCAGCAGGACAGACTTGATCTCATCATTCTCCAAGTCGTTCCCTTTGATGACGCACGTGTAGGAGGTCACATGCTCATTTGGGTCGTTATTCCGTTGTACTTAGGAATCTCAGGCATGCGGAACTTCTTAGGGATCAGCTTCGGAGCTCGCTTGGAGGAAAAGGTTTTTGAACAAACTTCTTGGAATCCAAGCCTTTTAATATCGGCGATGCCCCTAGGATTTGGTTGACCTTGTAATTGTAGGTTTCTACCTTTTTGTCATTGGCTTTGATTTTCTTCCCTCCTGATTCTACCCCATTTTGTCAGCTCCTCGAGCATCTTTATGATCTCGGGGTTGGTCCTCGATTCATTTCCATTCGGTCTTTCTGTGACCGGTTCATTTCTGCGGGTGACTTCTCGGGATGACTTGGGTTCAATTCTTCTTGGCACGCGGCTTTGGTTCTGCAACTGGGCTATAACTGCATATTGAGCCTATAACATTTCGATTATCACCCGCAAATTGATTCCATCACCTTCACCACCGTGTGTATTTTGGGCAATCAATCGGACTTCCATGCGGACACTGTTCTCACGATCGGTAGGCAAATTTGCATTGATGGCCACATGCGAGCTAGCGTCGATCAGGTCTGTGGCTGGAATCCGCCGAGATCAACGGGGGGCACCTGCACTTTCACTGAAGCTATGTTCTTTGATCTCAACTTTCGAACCTACCGGTCTAAAATGGCCATCGGCTCCACATCATAAGTCAAATTACCGTCAAACTACACTGTGCTAAAATCCAAAACATGAGACGGATCTGCACGACCGGCCGGGTCGTTACATTCTCCCCCTCTTAAATAGACGTTCGTCCTCGAACGGGTTTGGAATCATACCTGGAGCCTCCAATAGGTATGGATATTTGCTCTGCATCTCCCGCTCAATATCCAGGTAGTTTCTCCGACTGGCTAGCCTCTCCACTGCACTTTTACTAAAGCTATGTTCTTTGATCTCAACTTTCGAACCTGTCGATCTAAAATGGCCACCGGCTCCACATCATAAGTAAAATTACTGTCCAACTGCACTGTGCTAAAATCCAAAACATGAGACGGATCTCCGACATACTTCCATAGCATAGATACATGAAACACGGAATGAACACCCGATAGACTAGGTAGCAATGCCAGTTCATAAGCCACCTCTCCAATCTTCTTAACTACTTTAAAAGGCCCAATATACCGAGGACTCAACTTGCCCTTCTTCCTGAACCTCAACACACTCTTTGTGGGTGAAACCTTGAGAGCAGAACCTTCTCCCCAACCATGTAAGCAATATCATGGACCTTCATGTCGGCATAACTCTTCTGTCTAGATTGTGCCATGCGGAGCCGCTCTTGAATCAATTTAACTTTCCCCAAAGCATCCTGAACCAAATCAGTACCTAATAGCCTAGCCTCACATGGCTCAAACCAACCCAGCGGAGACCGACATTGTCTCCTATATAAAGCCTCATTCAGAGCCATCTGAATGCTTGACTGGTAATTGTTATTGTAGGCAAACTCCGCGAGTCTTGATGGTTCCAATAGCTCTGTATGGTGATTTTGGACTTAGGAGCGTGTTTGAAAAATTATTTGGAAGTGTGTAGTTAAATTAGGCTTGAAATGGCTAAAATAGATATTTAAGTTTGAAAGTTTGATCGGGAAGTTGACTTTTTGATATCAGGGTTAGAATCTGATTCTGGAAATTTGAATAGGTCCGTTATGTCATTTATGACTTGTGTGCAAAATTTGAGGTCAATCGGACTTTATTTGATAGGTTTCGGCATCTAATGTAGAAGTTGAAAAATCTTAGTTTCATTAAACTTGAACTGAGGGTGTGATTCATGTTTTTAATGTTGTTTGGTGTGATTTGAGGCTTCGACTAAGTTCGTATGATATTTTAGGACTTGTTGGTATATTTGGTCGAGGTCTCGGGGGCCTCGAGTGAGTTTCGGATGGTTAACTGATCAAATTTGGAATTAGAACAAAGCTGAAATTTTTTTGCTATCGGATGCAATCGCACATACGAAAATTGGCTCGTAGAAGCGAGCCTGGAATCGCAGAAGCGGACAAAATGTCACAGAAACGCGACCGTAGAAGCGACAACATGGTCGCAAATGCGGCCTGAGCTAGGAGTGCACTGGATAGCAGAAGCGAACTCTTGTCCGCAGAAGCGAGAATGGCGCATAGAGGGTTCCGACATTTTTGTCATTGTGGATATTTTTAACACGGTTTTGGGCAATTTTTCAGAGAGAATTCACGAAAAATATTGAGGTAAGTCACTTGTAATCATTGTTACTCAATAATATTGGATTATCATTGAGTATTTCGACTAGATTACGTGTTTTTGAGGTGAAATTAGAGGATTTGGCCTAGGGATTCCAAAATAAGAAATTAAGATTTTGAGGTCGAGTTGATGTTGAAATTTGGTAAATTTGGTATGGTTGGACTCATGGTTGAATGGGCGTTCATATTTTGTAACTTTTGTTGGGTTTCGAGACGTTTTTGAGTGCAATTTCGAATTTTGTTGGAAATTATTATTTTCATATGGAATTAATTCTTATAATTTGTATTGACTTAATCAAATTATTTATGACTAGATTCGAGGCGTTTGGAGATCGATTCGCGAGGCAAAGACATAGCAGAATAAAGAATTACACGGTTTGATGTAAGTAACAGTTCTAAATTTGGTCCTGAGGGTATGAAACCACGAATTTTGTGATATGTGATTGGTTTTGAGGTGACGCACATGTTAGGTGACGGGCGTGTGGGCGTGCACCGTAGGAATTGTGACTTGATAAATTCCATGGAACTGTGTGGTTGAATAATCTATTGATATCCGTACATTTATCACGTATTAGAGAAATCAATATATAAATCACGTTTAAAATATGTGTTTACACTGTAGGGACCCACAGAGGTCGTGTACTTGTTGAATTATCTGCTAAATTGTTGTTTTGCACTCAGTCATAGTTTTACTTACATATTTTATCTCTCTCTCTATTGTTTATTATTGATACATCATATCATTGCTGTTTGGGCAGCTTACCATGATTTCTGAGAGTCCGGGAGATTGGAGAGGTGGATGACTGAGTGAGGTCGAGAGCCTGATTGTGAAGATATTTATGGGATCGGGATTCACACCGTAACATGTTTCATTGTTATATGCCATGATTGGCTTGTTATAGCGCTTGGGCTGAAGGAGCCCCTCCGGAGTCTGTACACACCCCTAGTGAGCGCAGGTACCTACTGAGTGCAAGTGTCGAGTGATTGAGAGAAATGAGTAACTGTGAGTAAAGAGTGATTGTGAGGTTGGAGTGAATAGGAGGACTGAGTGACTATTGCTCTGAGAGGATGCATTAATTTTATTATTTTTTCACTTCAGTTGTCATATATCACTGTTTGGAAATTTTCTCATAGATATTATCTTTTGTTTCATTTGAACTTGATATGAAATTACTGTTTGGGTCTTAAATGTTGAGCTTGAAAGCATGCCTACCTTCTTATGTTGGAAATTACTGTAATTGGACTTAGCTACGAAGCTCGTCACTACTTTCAATTATTTATTTAATATTATTACTTGCTGAGTTGGCTGTACTCATACTACACCATGCACCTCGTGTGCAGATCCAGGTACTTTTGGACACGGCGGTTGCTAGTTCTTCGGAGCTTTATTTATTGGAGATTATCGAGGTAGCTGCTTGACATCCGCAAATCTTGACTCTTTTTCCTTTCAGTTTTTGTATTGTTCTATATTATCAGATAATGTTTTTATCAGTCAGACTTTGTTATCATTTAGATGCTCATGTACTCAGTGACATCAGGTTTTGGGAGTGTATTTATATCAGTGTGTGTGGGATTTTCTATTAAATTTAGATATTATGTTTTCAATCTTAAAAGAAATTGTGGTTTATTGAGGTTATCGGCTTACCTAGTTTCGAGATAGGCGCCATCATGACAGGTTAGAATTTTGGGTCATGACAAATTTGTATCAGAGACTAGGTTACATAGGTCTCACGAGTCATGAGCAGGTTTAGTAGAGTCTTCCGGATCGGTGTGGAGACGTTTGTACTTATCTTTGAGAGGTTGCCGACCCCTTAGGAAAATTTTACTTTCTTGTATTCTGTCGTGCAAATTTGTTGATTCCGGAAACTAAATTTCTGTTATTCTATTCTCTCACAAATGGTGAGGACACGTACTATCGAATTGGACATTCAGCCACCAGTGCCACCAGTAAGGGCCGCGAGAGGTTGGGGTCGTGGTAGAGGCCGGGGCCGAGGTAGAGGTATAACTCGTACAGCAGTTGGAGCAGCATCTGTAGCACCACCAGTTGCTCTAGCTCACGAGTAGATTCCATATATAGTTGATCCAACGGGACCAGCTCAGGCACCAATTGTGCCTATTGTGATTCCAGGCCTTCAGGAGGCTCTAGCACAGATGTTGACTGTTTGCACATTCCTTGCTCGGGTGGTTTCAACTCAGGCCGCACCAGCCACTTCTCAGGCCGGGGGAGGTACTCACACCCCTGTTGCCCGTACTCCAGAGCAGGTAGTGCAGGGACTTCAGATACTGGGGGCACTACCAGCCCAACCGGTTGCAGCTGCTAAGGCCCTGGTAGTCCCCGTTATGGCTGATGATGAGCAGAGGAGACTTGAGAGATTTGGGAGGATTCGACTTCCATCATTTAGCAGTGCTGAGTCAGAGGATGCTCATGGTTTCCTAGATAAGTGCTAGCGAATGCTTCGGACAGTGGATATTCTAGAGACTAGTGGGGTCTCTTTCACTACTTTTTAATTTTCTAGGGCTTCCTTTAGATGGTGGGAGGCTTATAAGAAGTGCAGGCCGGTCGGTGCAGCACCACTTACATGGTAGGAGTTCTCCGTTCTCTTCTTGGAGAAGTTTGTGTTGCAGTCTCGTAGAGAGGAGCTGTGCAGACAGTTTGAGTAGTTACGTAAGGAAGATATGTCTGTGACGCAGTACGAAATGAAGTTTTCTGATTTGTATCGTCACGTAGTTTGGTTGGTTCCCACTGATAGGAAGAGGATTAGGAGGTTCATTGATGGCCTCACATATCGGTTGCGGTTAGTTATGACTCAGGAGAGGGTATCTGGTGCTACTTTTGGTGAGGTAGTTGACATTGCTCAGCAGATAGATATGGTCCATAGCCAGGAGCGGGGAGAAAGGAAGGCCAGGAGGCCTCGTGGAATGAGTGGTTTCATCGGTATTCCTTCAGGAGGTCATCCTTACAGACACGCTCAGACGGGTCGCCCAGTTCACCGTGGTGCATCATCCAGCCATGGTTCATACAGTTCTCATCAGGGTCAGTCATCTCTCATTGCCCTTCCAGCCCAGAGTTGGTCCCGTGCTCCATCAATTCAGGGTTTATTTGCACCGGGTGCTTCTAGCAGTTATTCTGGTTCTCAGGTCCCGATTCAGTCCTTACCAACACCAGCACCAGGGAGTTGCTTTGAGTGCGGGGAGTTTGGGCATGTATGGAGGCAGTATCCTCGTCGCCACGGGAGGTCTAGTGCAGCAGAGGAATCAGACTACGACTTCATCACTAGTTACTTCGCCACCTGCCCAGCCAGCTCGGAGTGGGGGTCAGTCAGCTAGGGGTCGCCCAAGAGGGAGAGGCCGATCAGGTGGCGGTTAGTCCCGATTCTATGCTTTTCCTGCCAAGCCAGATCTCGTTGCTTCAGATGCAGTGATCACATATATTGTCTCAGTGTGCCACAGGGAAGCTTCTATATTATTTGACCCTGGTTCCACTTATTCGTATGTATCATCGTACTTTACACATTATCTGGATATATCACGTGAGTCTTTAGTTTCACCTGTTCGTGTATCTAAGCCGGTGGGCGATACTATTATCGTGGATCGTGTGTATCGGTCGTGTTTGGTAACTATTAAGGACTGGAGACTAGAATTGATCTCTTATTGCTTAGTATGGTTGATTTCGATGTAATCTTGGGTATGGACTGGTTGTCTCCATGTCATGCTAATTTGGATTGTCACGCAAAAACCGTGATGTTGGCAATGCCAGAGTTGCCGGAGTTGCAGAAGGTCGAATGGAGAGGTTCTCTAGATTATGTTCCCAGCAGGGTAATCTCTTATTTGAAGGCCCAACGTATGGTTGGGAAGAGGTGTTTGTCCTATTTGGCCTTTGTGAGAGATGTTGATGTAGACACTTCTACTATTAATTCTGTACTGGTAGTGCGAGACTTTTTAGATGTATTTCCTATAGACCTGCCGGGTATGCCACCTGACAGGGATATTGATTTCGGTATTGACTTGGTGCCAGGCACTCGGTCCATTTCCATTCCTCTGTATCGTATGGCTCCAGCTGAATTGAAAGAATTAAATGAGCAACTTTAGGAACTCCTTGATAGGGGGTTCATCATGCCTAATGTATCGCCTTAGGGTGCACCGATTCTATTTGTGAAGAAGAAAGATGGTAATATGCGGATGTGCATCAACTACAGGCAGTTAAACAAAGTTACAATTCAAGAACAAGTATCCTTTGCCACGTATTGATGATTTATTTGACCAGCTTCAAGGAGCGAGGGTATTCTCCAAAATTGATTTGAGGTCCGGGTATCACTGGTTGAAAATTCGGGATTCAGATATTTTAAAGACGACATTCAGGACCCGTTATGGTCACTATGAATTTCTCGTGATGTCTTCTAGGCTAACCAACGCCCCAACAACAATTATGCACTTGATGAATAGTGTATTCCAGCCGTATCCTGATTTATTTGTTGTAGTATTTATTGATGATATCCTGGTGTAGTCATGTATCCAGGAGGAACATACACAACATTTGAGTATTGTACTACAGAGACTGAGAGAGGAGAGACTGTATGCCAAATTCTCTAAATGTGAGTTCTGGCTTAGTTCGATGGCATTCTTGGGACACATAGTGTCCGGTGAGGGAATTAAGGTGGATCCAAAAAAGATAGAGGTAGTTCAGAGTTGGCCAGGACATCTTCAGCTACTGAGATTCAGATTTTTCTCAGTTTGGCTGGTTATTATCGTCGCTTCGTGGAGGGTTTTTCGTCTATTGCATCGCCTTTGACTAAATTGACCCAGAAATGAGCCACATTGATGTGATTCTTCGAGTTAACAAAGAACCAACTGACCAGGATTAAGATCTTGAAATGAAAACATGGTTTGTGGGTCTATTTCAAGAAACAACGTATCTCAAGTTTTAGGACTCGGAATCTGATGATTGAAAAACAAGGTGAAATATGACGATTTGAACTATAAGAAAGACTATTTACTCGCTCAAAATAATTAAATATTGATGTTGCACCAGTTCAATGAAAGTTATGATTCTATGATATCAAAAGAACGAATTTAGATCAAGAAACGTGTTCTTGAATGATCAAGAACTCAAACAATTCCTAAAGTCACCACTTGGAATCAATTAACGTGATAAAGAAACACCACACGCAATTGAAAACAAGATAAAGACTATCACCACCTTGCTTGGAACCAAAAATAAGGATAAAGAAAACAAAATAGAGAAAAACACTCTATTGCAAATTAGGGTAAAGCTCACAAACGTGATTTTTTTTTACAAAACAAGAGAACCCTTTATATAGGCCTAGAGTCACTTCTTTGATAACTACAATTCCTATTCTAATAAGGAAATAAAATAACTTAAGACAAGGAAAGTAAAATCCATATTATACAAGGAAAAGAAACTAGAATCTTACTAAAAGGGAAATCCTTATTCTAAAAGGAATAAACTAAATCCTATTTTAAGAAGGAAAGGGTCTTGGCTTCTCGAAATAAATCTTGGGCTTCTTGGACTTCTTGTGCTTCTTAAAAAATACGTCCATATATTTTAACTTGAGCTTTAAAACATGATCTTGGCCAAAATAAATAAAATTTAACATAGATTCTTCTTTTACATCGCCCATTCAGGTGGTCGGATGAGTGTGAAGAGAGCTTTCAAAAGCTCAAGACTATCTTGACCACAACTCTAGTTTTTCCTTTAGCTTTAGGCTCTTATATAGTGTATTGTGATGCTTCTCGGATTGGTATTGGGTGTGTCTTAATGCAGGAGGGTAGAGTGATTGCTTATCCTTCGCGCCAGTTGAAGCCACATGAAAAGAACTACCGTGTCCATGATTTAGAATTGGCAGCCATTGTTCATGCATTGAAGATTTGGAAGCACTATATTTATGGTGTGTCTTGCGAGGTATTTACATATCATCGGAGTCTTCAGCACTTATTCAAACAGAAGGATCTAAATTTGAGGCAACGGAGATGGTTGGAGCTGCTAAAGGACTATGATATTACTATTCTGTATCATCCCAGGAAGGCCAATGTGGTGGCCAATGCCTTGAGTAGAAAGGCAGTGAGTATGGGTAGCCTTGCATTCATTCCTGTTGGTGAAAGGCCTCTTGCAGTTGATGTTCAGACCTCGGCCAACCAGTTCGTGAGATTAGATATTTTGGAGCCCAGTCGGGTTCTAGCTTGTGTGGTTTCTTGGTCTTCTTTATATGATTGTATCAGAGAACGCCAATATGATGATCCCTATTTGCTTGTCCTTAAGGATACAATTCAACACGGTGATGCCAGAGATATTACTATTAAGGATGACGGGGTATTGAGGATGCAGGGTCGAATTTGTGTGCCTAATGTGGATGGGCTGCGTGAGTTGATTCTTGAGGAAACCCACAGTTCTCGGTATTCCATTCATTTGGATGTCTCAAAGATGTATCATGACTTGAGGCAGCATTATTGGTGGAGGAGAATGAATAAGGATATAGTGAGATTTGTAGCTCGGTTCCTCAACTGTCAACAGGTAAAGTATGATCATGAGAGACCGGGTGGATTACTTGAGAGACTTGAAATTCCGAAGTGGAAGTGGGAGCGTATTACCATGGACTTCGTAGTTGGACTCCCGCAGACTTTGAGGAAGTTTGATGTTGTTTGGGTGATTGTAGATCGAGTCTCGTATACAGAAGTGCATGCTACTGGCGACTTGCACATTCATATATATATATATATATATATATATATATATATATATATTACTACACTGTAAAAATGGAACTGAGAACGGGAAGAGGCAGTGTGGACTTATATATCGTACTAGAATACACAATAACAATAACAAACTCAGTAAATTCTCACAAGTGGGGTTTGGAAAGGGCAAGATGTACGCAGTCTTACCCCTACGATGGAAGGGCAGAAATGTTGTTTTTGAGGGATTCCCGACTAAAGAAAGGATGAAAAGAGGTAAAGTCATTGCACGAGAATGCAACTTATCGATTAAGAATGTAAATAGGGCAAGGTAGGGTAGGGCGGGGTACGACAAGCCTTGACCCGCTAAAATTTTGACCCGCCCTGCCCCATTTAGCGTTTTGTCAAAATTTTGCCCTGTCGTGCCCCGCCCCCGCTCTATTAAGCCCTGCCCCGCTTAGACTCTCTTTTATTTTTTTCTCTATATTTTTTATTTTGCAATATGCTTCTAATTTTTTTTTACCTTTACAACTTTCTATTGAAACATTTAAAATATTGTTTAATTGTTTATGCATGGTGATTGAATAAATATAATTTTTATCAATGTTATATAATTTATCAAAAAATTAATTCCCCTTATATTAATGTTCCACTCCAAGAACAAATACAAAAGTAGATAAATGGTTGTTAGTGGTCCAGAAATATTTCGTCTTTAAAAATGAATAACATCTCTACTATTATAGATCAGTTTCTCTTCAGCTGGTAATACTTACTATTCTAGGATACGTTTATCAAAAACATAATTTTGTCACTGTTCACTAATTAGAATACATTAATGCACATTCTGTTACAAATTCAAAAGAGCAGAAGGGTGCAACTTAAAAGGAGCAGAAACTAGTCCCACCACTGTTGATTGATTAAACTCGAACTCGATTACAAAGATAAAGCCGACTGAAGTCTCAAATGCAGAAATTACAATGAAATACTGGAACTAACGGTAACTAATGATAAAGGAAGCATAAGGAGATGAGGAATACAGAAGAACTGGGAAGAGAAATAGAATCATTCATAACAACTAAATCCCCCATTCGCAATGCCGACTTCGTGGTGCCTTATACTGTTGCCCAACCAATTTTACCCCTTGTCACAAGCATTTCCCCATTTCCAGACATAGTCCCCAAGTCGTTTAGGCGGAATGATCGTTCTAGAAGTCTTGTGTGGCATTCCCATGTGCTCTGCTTGCGTGACTTCCACGTCATCTCTATTTTCATTCACAACAATACTCCCTCCTCAAAAGCAACCTTGTCCTCAAGGTTGGGATCAACCGGATCCACAGTGTCAGTGGCATATCCCAAAAGCAAAGGAGTGACCTGATGATTAGGAGTTCCCACACATCGTTTCAACATGGAAACATGAAAGATCGAGTGGATCTTAGCAGATTCGGGCAGCCAAGCGGTAGGCAACATTGCCAACACGTTTCAACACCTCATAAGGACCAAAATAGCGTCTGCCAATCTTGTGATCTCGCTGCAAGTGCAAAGAAGTCTGCCTAAAAGGTTTTAACTTGACATACACCCAATCACCAATGTCAAAGGTCGTATCAGTGCGGGACTTATCTGCCAATAGCTTCATACGGTTCTGAGCCTTTAACAAATTATGCCTGAGGATTTGCAGAACTTCATCATGTTGCAGCAAGTAAAACTCAACTAATTCGCTCGCAGTGCTGCCCAAAATATAGCGAGCGATGGTGGGAGGTTCACGACCATAGAGTGCTTGAAATGGAGTCATGCCAGCTGTAGTTTGATAAGAGGTGTTATACCAATATTCTGCCCATGGTATCATGGCAACCCAGTGGGAAGGAAACTCAGCGACAAAGCAATGCAAATACTGTTCCACATACTTGTTAAGTGCCTCTGATTGCCCATCCGTCTGAGGATGATAAGCAGTACTGATGGCAAGAGTAGACCCTTGTAAACGATGAATTTCTTGCCAAAACAAGTGTAGGAACCTGGGGACATGATCAGTCACGATAGTCCGGGGAGGGCCATGGAGCCTGATTATACCTACCACGAAAGCCTCTGCCACAGTATGAGTAGAGAAAGTAGAAGGTAGCGGTATGAAGTGCCCATATTTCGTGAGGCAATCTACTACAGTCATGATTGTAGTCTTTCCCTTCAAACTGAGAAGACAAGTGATAAAGTCCATCGCAATATCCTCAAATACTTGATCAGGGATTGGCAATGGCTGCAATAAGCCTGCAGGGTGAAAGTGAGAATCCTTCATCTGTTGGCATATCTGACAGGTTACTACAAAATATGTACGTCGCGACGCATATGCCTCCAAAAGAAATTAGATGCCAAACGATGGAAGGTGCGAGCAACCCCAGCATGACCTCCAGTAGGAGTGGCATAGAACTCAAAAATTAGTTTCAGGTGTAAGGAAGAATCGGAAGGAATAACTATCCTTCCTTTATAAAAGAGTAACCCATCTTTGAACAAATAGTCTTCGTAGCCGGCATCTCCACGACTCAAAGCCTGTTGAATGTCCACCAACTCCGGATTGGAGTGGTTCAATTGCTTTAACTCAACCTCAATAGCAAAAGAATTGACCGAGAGAGTCATGAAGGTCGCTTCTAAAGTCCGAGAAAGAGCATCCGCGGCAGAGTTTTGTTTACCAGGCCGATACAAAATACGAAAGTCATATCCCACAAGTTTAGTGAGCCACTTCTGTTGCTCAGGTGTTTGTATGGTCTGCGTAGTCAAGTTCCTCAACGATTGTTGATTAGTAAAGATTGTGAACTGATATCCCAAAAGGTACTGTCGCCATTTACTCACAGCCTGAGTAATTGCAAACATCTCTCTATGATAGGTGAAGGCCTTATGTATACGAGAGCTTAACTTCTGGCTGAAGTAAGCAATGAGGTGTCCTCGTTGTGAAAGAATAGCCCCGATACCTTGTCCGGATGCATCAGTTTCCACCTGAAATCCCTGACTAAAATTTGGTAGAGCCAAAATAGGGGTGGAGCCCAACTTGGCCTTCAAAGCATCAAAGGCACTTTGTTCTGCATCTGCCCACTTGAAAGAGTCCTTGCGCAAAAGATCAGTCAAAGGACCAGCTATAGTAGCATAATGATGAATAAACCTACGGTAATAACCTGCAAGGCCAAGGAAACTATGAACCTCCTATACGAAACGAGGGGGTGGCCATTGCTGGATGGCCATAATCTTTTCAGGGTCTACGGACAATCCTTGGGAAGAGATGATGTGGCCTAAATAGTCCATATATGGTTGGCAAATAAGCATTTGGATCACTTGGCGACTAGCTGATGGTCGCGTAACAACTGCAAGACCACCTGTAAATGTTCCATGTGTTCATTCCAAGATGAACTATAGACCAATATATCATCAAAGAAAACCAAGACGAAACGGCAGAAATGGGGCCGAAAAATCTCATTCATAGTTGCCTGAAAGGTGGAAGGGGCATTCGTCAAGCCAAACAACATTACCAAGAATTCGTAGTGCCCGTCGTGGGTACGAAAGCCAGTCTTGGCCACATCCTCAGGCCTAACCTTGATCTGATTATATCCGGATAACAAGTCCAACTTGGAAAAGTAACAAGCTTTGTGCAATTCATCAAACAATTCATCGATAGTGGGAATTGGGAATTGATCACGAACTGTGATAGCATTGAGTGCCCTATAGTCAACGCAAAACCTCCATGTACCATCCTTATTGCGCACTAACAATGCCGGAGATGAAAACGGGCTGGTGCTGGGCCATATCACTCCCTCCTTGAGCATATCCGTCACAAGTTGCTCCATAGCTTATTTTTGGAAATAGGGGTACCTATATGGTTTTACATTTACAGGTCGTGCCCTAGGGGCGAGGTGTATTGAGTGATCCTGGGCACGGGAAGGTGGCAAACCGGCTGGCTTCTGAAAGACATCAGCATAGGACTCCAATAGGCTGCACAAGTCAGGGGCCATCTCGCCTGACATTCCTCTCTCATCAACGATCATCTCTAGGCAAAAGAAAGAGGAAATAACATCAGTTGCTGCAATGCGCCTCAAACTATGCAACTGAATTTGGTGAGCACCAGTGGGGGAATCTCCATGCCATAGCACTTTGGACCCCTTCAGAGTAAATTCAAACTCTCGTGTTGCATAATCAGTGATAGTGCGCCCCAACGTTGCCAACCATGCTACCCCAAGTACTACATCAACACCATGAAAAAGTAGGACATACAAGTCCTCAACCAGCGTAGTTCCTTGAATCAACAAGGTGACTTGTCGCACTACCCATTCACAACGAAGTCTGTGGCCACTGCCCACCATTACGGCAAAATCGGGAATGGCCTCAATTTGGAGTTGGAGATGTTTGGCTGCTCGTGGTTGCACGAAGTTGTGAGTACTTCCTCCATCGACCAACACTTGGACCGGCGATCCACTCACTTGCCCAGTGAATCGCAAAGTTGATGGAGAGATTCCACCTGTTAAAGCATGGTAAGAAATATCTGATTGCTCATGTAATTCCAAACATTGCAACTCCTCGGCTATGAAATTATCAGTAATAAAGGATTCCGGCAAGCCAGAGTCTACATCGGATCCATCCGTAAGCAATAAAAGCTAAGGATGTGTCTTACATTTATGACCAGTAGTATATTTCTCTTCACAATAGTAGCACAATCCACGTTCACGACGACTCTGTAATACGGCGTGAGATAGGCGTTTGAGAGGTGGACGATTTGGTGGGTAAGAGCTAGATGCAACTGGGATGAGTGGACTAGAGAATTTTGCGATGTGGGATGACAGTGCAAAGTTAGGTGTGGGTAATAGGGGTGGCGTTTTGGTGAAGGTGGGTCGAACATGCCCTTTTTCAGCCTAGATCCTTTTTTCGTGAATATGCGCCAAATCTAAAGTCTCCTCATAAGTTTTTGGCCTATGGACAAGCACTGAATTCTTAATATCTTCTCTAAGCCCAGAAATAAAGAGACGTACCATACGACTATCGGTCATGTCGTCTGTTTCATTAGCAATATTCTCAAACCGACTCTGAAAATCTGATATGGTGGTGGTTTGTCGAAGTTTTGCCAAACGTCCCTCAGCTGATTCTAACCCTTTCTGACGGAAATGAATTCTCACTTTTGCTGCGAAATGATCCCAATCCACCAGTTGTTTATTCCGAAAGAGCCAACGATACCATTTGAGAGCTTCGTCGTCTAAGTAGAAGGAGGCTATTGAGAGCCTTTGATCCTCTGCTATGTGGTAAAAATCGAAGTAACGATCTGCTTGAAAAATCCAGGCCTCCGGATTTTAGCCACGAAATCGCCCTATCTCCACCGGACCTCTGTGGCGAAGAATCGATGTTGCTGGAGGTTGGTCAGCAGGTGGGTCTCTCCCATGGCGATCGCAAGTGACATCCATCGTTGGGTCTCGATGTTGATTTCCCACCACTTCCAGTAACAATGAACGGATATCAGCAAGGATTGAATCCTTCACTCCCTGAACTGATTCTTCTACGAGAGACTTGAGTTTTTGGTCATCCATTTTGGACCTCTGGATGAAAGCACCAATGTTACAAATTTAAAAGAGCGGAAGGGTGCAACTTAAAGGAGCAGAAGCTAGTACCACCACTGTTGATTGATTAAACTCGAACTCGATTTCAAAGATAAAGCCGACTGAAATCTCAAATGCAGAAATTACAATGAAATACTGGAACTAATAGTAACTAATGATAAAGGAAGCAGAAGCAGATGAGGAATACAGAAGAACTGGGAAGAGAAATATAATCATTCATAACAACTAAATCCCTCCTTCGCAATGCCGACTTCATGGTGCCTTATACTGCTGCCTAACCAATTTTACCCCTTGTCACGAGCATTTCCCCCTTTCCAGACGTAGTCCCCAAGTCGTTTAGGTAGAATGATCGTTCTAGAAGTCTTGCGTGGCATTCCCATATGCTCTGCTTGCGTGGCTTCCACGTCATCTCTATTTTCATTCACAACACATTCGTTTTAAAATGCAGACATTTGTAGATAATCGAATTGGGCAGCATGTCTCATTGCATAGTTCAAATACTGAAATCAACCAGATAGTCTATACTCCATGGTTTGCCATGCCCGCCCTGCTCTATTAAAATTTTTAAAAAATAACATTTTGTGCCCTGCCCCACCGTGCTCTGACCCATTAAAATCTTCCCCTGTCCGGTCCCATGTAAGGTTTGCCCTGCCCCGCCCTACACCAATTGCCATCTACAATCAATTTCTGACTACGGCTTATAATCGCAGTCAGTTAGTACGGATTATAAATGGTTGTTCGTTAAATCACGATTCGCGAATGCCACTTATAAATTGCAATGCTACTTACAAGTCGCGATTAGAGAATGTGAGCTTCTAAAATGTGCTTATTTTGAGAAGTATTTTTTTTCAAAAGTGTTTTTCAAAAAAAGTACTTTTGATGAAAAGCGGTTTGTGTTTGGTTAATTAATTTGGAAAATATTTTTGAGCAACAATTAGTGTTTGGCCAAGTTTTTTAAAAGTGCTTCTAAGTATATTTTTCTAAAAAGTATTTTGCAAAAAAGTGCTTTTGGGGAGAAGCTATTTTTTTTCTATTTATCAAAAATTGTTTCTGCTTCTACTAAAAAATATTTTTTTTCCTTCAAAAAGTTTGGCCAAATAACTTATTTTTTTTAAAAAAGAGAGGCACTTTTGGCCAAGGAAAAAACTTGGCCAAACACGCTATTATAATGACAATTATTGAATTGGACTTATAATACGATAAATTCAAAAATAGCTAGATTTACAAGTGGTAATTGAAAAATAACCACAGTTTCAAAAGTAATCGAAATTTAGCCACTTTTCATGTAAAGAATATACTGAAGTTCCAGTATAATATACTGGTGCAACATAACACGCTGAAAGTTCATACACACGTGCTCCAATTTCCAATATATTATGCTGTAACTTTACGCGTGTTGGAGTTCCAGCATAATATGCTGTAAGTTCATACACATGTACACCAATCTCTAGTATATTATGCTGGACCAGTCCGTATTGCAGCACAATAATTGCTATTTTTTAATAACTTTGCAAACGGTTTTTATTTTTGAATTAACGGTCCGAAAAGTGGCTAGAACATGGTATTTTTACGCAATTATGTGTGCGCCTCTATCAGCATATATTTCCCTCCAATTTCAAGTAGAGCAAAAGAAGGCTTTAGGAAGAAGGGTTTCATTCTCTTCGAGCTTTGAATTTTCGAAGCCACAAATCGAAGTTCAAAAATGGCTTCTTCTTCTACGACGACACCATCAGGCCCAGAAATCCCATGGGTAGAGAAGTTTCGACCCACAAAGGTATCGGACATCGTAGGAAACGAAGATGCTGTCGCCAGACTCCAAGTTATTGCTCGTGATGGCAACATGCCCAATCTTATCTTAGCCGTAAGCAAAGAGAGACATTTTCATTTTTCTTCCTGATTTTGCTACTACTCTCTTCTTTTTTTTTTATCCAATTAAGAAATTTTACTTTATTATGGAGTTGAGGTTTAGTGCAGATATAGCATTGACATAGACCCGTTTTGTAATGTTTCTTGATTTGGTTGTCAAAAATGGCAAACGAAAAGCATTGATAATTCATTGTGTTAAACAAAAAGGACCAATTTTGATGCTGCTTCTCGATTTTGCTACTGATTTTTTTTTGCTTGATTTTTGAAAAATTGAGAAATTTTACTCTATTGGGTTGAGGTTCAGTCCAGATACAGCATTTCCATAGACCCGTTTTATAATGGCTCTTAATTTTGTTGCCAAAAACAGAAAATGAAAGACATTGATAATGAGACTAACTTTTGCTCCATTTATGGATAATGAGAAACTTTATTTAATGGATTTGAGGTTTAGTGTTTGGAAGGTCAGAAAAGAAAATGGAGAAAAGGTAATAAGTACTTCTCACAAGCTTGATTCTTGAACTGTTTGATGCTATTACTACATCTAAATTTATGCAAAGTGAAGAAAAAGAACTAACCCTTTGCGCCATGTATGGTTAATTGGTTATTAAGAAACTGTATTGTTAGGTTGAGTTTTACTGCAGAGAGTAGTACTGTGATTAACCCCTTCTATTATGGTTCTTGATTTGTGTTGTCAAAAGGTAAAAGAGAACATACGTCTAAAAATTACTTTAATGGTTATTCACAAGCATGGGCGGAACTAGGTAGAGTGAAGGGGACCGAACCCGTCGGAAAATTACACAATGTAAATAGAGTGAAAACTATTTTTTTTGGCTATATGTGAGCTCTTATGAAAAAAAATCAAGTATAGTAGTAAAGGGGGTTCAAAATTGCTTTAGGTCTTAGGTTCAAATTCCAACTATGACATCCTAGAATTTTTTTGGATCCCCTTGTATAAATTTCTGGTTCGTCCATTGTTCACAAGCTTGAACTATGTCAGATGCTATTAAAATATCAACATTTATGTAAAAAGAAGAAAAGGTCTAATTTCTTGCTCCACTGCGGATGTTAAGAAACTTTATTTTATGGGTTCGAGAGCTAATAATTATGTAAATCTGAAGCTCCATAGTCAAATTCTAATAATGGAATGGTTATGGAGATATTCAAAGAAGAACAGTAGCGTTGGAGAAAGTCGGTACAAGCAAAGTATAGGGAGCTGGCTTTCTGGTGCACAATCAGTAAGTTCCACGTTTGGTGTAGGAATCTGCAAGTGCATAAGGAATCATTGGCCTGATTTCTCAAAAATAGTACAAATAAAAGTGGTAAATTGGGGAAAGATTAAAATTTGGCATGACTCTTGGTTTGTGCACACCCCTCTAAGAAGCAGATTCCTGAGATCTTTGCTCTTACTGCAAACAAAAAAGTCATTACAATGTAAATCTGGTCACAAATGGAGTTTAATCCATACAATGTGTCTGACTTTTGCTGGATTATAGTAGTTCTGCTACTGCGACCTCAGTTTTATTTTCTTGTGGTCAATAACTCCTGAATATGAAGCATTCCTTATTCCTTTTCTTATGAAAATCTTAATGGTCCTTGCTCAATAGTTCTTGGACTTTCATAGTTGCATGGACATATTATTTGCAAAGAACTTATGCACTTTTTTGTGAGCTTATACCAGATGTTGGATACGGATTCCTTTACCTCTTGTGCATGCTCTATTTCGTGGGAGAATAGACTTTTGGTTTCAAATACAATCTTGCTGTGATGAATCCTGAATTGTATCCTTGAGTAATATTGAGTTTCAATGTGTTAATTGATGAGAATGTGTAAGAACAAACTAGTTATTGCTAGTTTTCCTGGAAGTTGACCATTTCTACTCAAATGCAAATCTAATAGACTTCCAGACTCCAAAGTGTTTGTCCTTTTGGTGTCACATTGAATTGGCAAAAGCAGTTTGCTAAAAAACGTTATGCATAGTTTCTTATGCTGGATATTTAAATCTATATAAAACTTTCTGCAGGGTCCTCCTGGTACTGGCAAAACCACTAGTATTTTGGCTCTTGCTCATGAGCTTTTGGGACCAAACTATAAGGAGGCCGTTTTGGAGCTAAATGCATCAGATGATAGGTATATTGAGCGCTTGATTTGATATAAAAATTATTTGTTTCACATGATTCTTTCTCGCTTCTATAAAATTCTTAGAAGTGTTAATGTTTCTTGTGCAGAGGCATCGATGTTGTTAGAAACAAAATCAAGATGTTTGCTCAGAAGAAAGTTACCCTACCCCCTGGGCGGCACAAAGTAATTGTTTTGGACGAGGCTGACAGGTTAGAAATGTTATCCTATAAATTTGAGACATCATTTTGTGCAGGGGCGGACGCAGCATAGCAATACCGGGTTCGTCTGAAACTAGTATCTTCGACACGAAGTATAAATATATGCGGGAATGTTCACTAAAATTACAACAAATAGCAAATATGAACCATAATTTTAAAAATATAATGGGTTCAATGCTAAGTATCTTAAAAGTTGAACCCGTAGAGTTAAAATCCTGGATCCGCCTTTGATCTTGTGCTCAGGGGCTTGAAGTCATATGAAAAAAACTGTTTACTTTTCTATCTCGTTTGCACCATCTCTATCAATTTGATGGATTCTCAGGGGTAGTAGACAATCTGTCTCTGTGGTGTTGACCTGCATTTTCTGCAGTAGCTCAATAATTTTACGTTTCATTTTTGGGTATGGAAATCTTATTGCTGTGTTCAATGATCTTTTAGCATGACGTCTGGAGCTCAGCAAGCACTGAGGAGGACAATGGAAATATACTCGAACTCCACTCGCTTTGCTCTTGCCTGCAACACTTCTTCTAAGATTATCGAGCCTATTCAAAGTAGATGTGCCCTGGTCCGATTTGCAAGATTATCTGACCAAGAGATCCTTGGACGCCTTATGGCCGTGGTTGCAGCGGAAAAAGTACTAGCAATCTTATTCCTTGACGCACATGCTATTTTCTTCTAGTGTTCCTCTTGCTTCTTCGAAATAGTTTCTTTTTATCCTTGTGTTAAATCGACAACTTTTGTCTGCCTAATGAGTCAGGTAGCATGTTATTATTCCCTTAATCTGTTGCAGGTTCCTTATGTACCCGAAGGTCTTGAAGCTATTATATTTACTGCTGATGGAGATATGAGACAGGCCTTAAATAACTTACAAGCAACACACAGTGGATTTGGTTTTGTCAACCAAGAGAATGTTTTCAAGGTTACAAGGCTCACATATCTCTTTCATATAATTATTCATCTTTTGACAGACCCCCCCTGATGATTCCATTCTCTTTTGCTGAATGCTAGGTTTGTGACCAGCCCCATCCGTTGCACGTGAAAAATATGGTGCGGAATGTCCTTGAAGGGAAATTCGATGATGCTTGCGTGGGTCTAAAGGCTCTATATGACCTTGGCTATTCTCCCACCGATATTATCACAACCCTCTTCCGAATTATAAAGAACTATGACATGGCAGAATATGTCAAACTGGAGTTCATGAAGGTTTGCCTGTTCTAGTTCTGAAAATTTTCATGTTTATAAGCTATCTTTGGTTTAGCATCATTTATTTCTTTTTCTGCTGGTATAACAGGAAACTGGTTTTGCCCACATGAGGATCTGCGATGGGGTTGGTTCGTATCTCCAGATGTGTGGTCTGCTGGCTAAACTATCATTGGTTCGAAAAACGGCTAAGGCTGCATAATTGGACAGGCATTTGAAGTACATGGTCAACAGAGATTAGTCCTTGGTGATTTTCCTTTTAATCTCCCTAAGTCCTAGCTTTCCTTAAAAACACCTTAGCTTATATGCCAAGCGTTGGCCTGTCTAATTGCAAAGTCATTGACTTATTGTTGTTGTTACCATGTGGAAAATGATTGCTGAACTATTATGCATTTAATTCTTCTAATGTAAAGGCAACCTTTTTAACTCTAGGAATGAACATGCTAGAAAAGGATCGTTCAATGCTTGTTAAAAGGTGGATTAAGTAAAAAAAAAAATCTTTGTTTTGCTTAGTAGCTTCAAGATCCTCGTCCAGAGTCCTTTGCAGTAAATCCGGTAGTTATAAAAGAAAAAACTTATCCGCATTCAGTGTTTACATCAAATTAATAAAAGCATCATGTGTTTTCATATACACTTTTATTCTTTATCATGGTTAAATAGTATATATTCTTGTCTCAATCTATCATTTACTCATAATAAATTGAACAGTTCAATGTAAACATCTGATTTGAGTAAACATAGTAAATTTTTTGGGGCAAGTGCACATATAGCCATTCTCAGTGATGCTATTTAGACATAGTAAATTAAAAATTTTAACTTCAGGATAATACAATACATTTTTGTTCCAAAAAATTGAACTAATGTTCAGGACGCACATACTAATTCTTAAATAGCAGCCCAATAAAGTTACGGGTGTGCTCCTTGTCTGCTGTGTGTGCTCCCCGTGGAGGTAACTTATCAATAATTGCTTTTAGAAGAGTTGCCTTTCATAACGTGTTTAAAAGAAATATATTCTTAAACTTAATGGTTAATAGTCAATGGTTAGGCTTCATTTTCCGTACATTGTTTCATTTTTTTCTCGTTGACTGAGAATAGATATCAAAATTATTATTTACTTGACCCTGGTTTGCTTTTTATTTAAATAATTAAAATTTATTGCTAAAAAATTCAAGCTGTTACCCGTTCTTGATCACCTAATTCGCACCCTTTGAATTTGTGACATTTCAATTAAAATATAATACGAATAGGTAATTGGTGATTGATATGAAATCATATCAAATTAGAGATCGGGTGAGACCGTTGTTTTTATTTTAGTTTATTTATGAAAATTTGAAGTAATAATAATGTAAAAGTGGTATCATACCCGGGACGGAGCTAGCCCTATGTCACGGGTTCGACCGAACCCAGTAGCTTTTGAGCATATTCTGTATTTATCTTGTGAAATTCATGAAATATGTATAAATTATTATTTTAGAACCCAGTAACTTAAAAAAACTAGAATTCCGAACTCATAAGTTTCAAATCCACTCCACCTCTGATCGTACCAACTTTCGATGTTGGGTTTTTCTACTGCAATCTGACTTTCATTTTAGCTAAGTGATAGAAAACGCAATCCAAGATAAAAGTGAAAACTTTAACAAGGAAATACATATACTAATAAACTTGGTAGGGCATACCGAATTGCTTGTACAAAAATGCACTTTTAAGAAAAAAGTATTAATACGTATTAATATCATTTCATAAAGGATGTATTAAAAGGTGAAAATAATTATAATTAATGATTGAAAAAGTTGAAGAATAATATTATTCCATGACCTTGTGACATATTCGAACAAGAAAGATGCTGAAGGAGAATGTTCAAAGAAATTGCAATAATGAGACTTCAGAACAAAGCTATAGCTAAATCTGTCTGCTTTCTACCTAAACTTTTAACCGGTGATCTTTTATGTACTCATTTTCTTACTTTAAACTTCTTGGAGTGATTGAGTCGTGAATAATATAATATAGGTAAAAAGAAGGTAGAAGAGATTAGAGTGTACCAATAAGAGTTTTGGTGGAGTGGTAAGTGATCCGCCATCCTTAATCAGAAGTTTCGGGTTTGAGCCCTAAGTATCAAATCGTCTTTGTTAGGGATTGAAATTTTCCGGCGCGAATCCGGATTTAGTCGAATCCAATACAAATATCAAATATCGAGTGAGAAAGCAAAAAACAGAGATTAGAGTGTACCTAATGAAAGAAACTTAACATGTTTTCTTCTTGTATCTTCCTGTTCTCTTCTAGTTTTTTCTCTTTTCCCCCCTTTCTTTTTTAGCGAGAGAATTGTGTTAAATACTAGTTAGTTCAACCATCAACCAACAATAGTTATATCCTTTTTCCCCTATCGGAAAAGGAAGACGCTACAAGAAAAATGCATTGCTCATCTCGATACGTTTGTTTCAGTATTAGAGCATATTAGACAAAAGGCAGTTCTAAGATTTGAATCTTATGGTTTTCTACACCGACTTCAAGTAAATTTACGATAATAACTAGGCTCATGGTCAAATATTTATAGATATTTAGTGCACTTCTTAATATATAAACATAGTCAACAAAAATTATTGAGTTCTCTTTATTGTCGAACTCTAGATCCGTCCCTGATATTATTTTCAAAAATTATTGGTTATTTATTATAAATTAGAGTGAGGTGAAACGGGAAGTTGACGAAAGCTAATATAACACAATTTAATAACATAGCACGAGTGAATTTATAATTGTAGTTAGTAAATGTAAAGTGATGAGTATAAATTTAATACAATATGTCTTATATGATTATTCAATATATATATATATATATATATATATATATATATATAGATTAAATAAATAAGTTCAAACTTCTTTAGAAAACTTTCTTAATTTTTGAAAACGTCCTCCTTATTCTATCGTGCCGATCCTTTCCTTTAATGGTGAAGAAGTAATTCTTAAGAAATATCTTCATCACAATTTATATATTTTGTATCATCCACTAAAACAGTACTCTATCTTGTATGTTATGTACAACTGTACTTATCCCTTGTGTTACTGGACGAAAACATCAAAGGAAAAGAAAAAGAACAAAGATTAGCCGGCAAAATTAGCTATGAAGCTATAATAAATAAATTAGTGATATAACTTGAATATAAACATGTTCATATTCAAAAGCAAAATATTCTATGACATGACATATGTGGTGAAAGCAAATACTCAACTATCTTAGGTAGAACTTAGCTGTCAAAGCCTTCAAATTGTCCGAATATGTACTCTTATTTAGCTTTTTCACATTTATACAAACAAAAAACATGTGGTTGTGTTTGTATTTATAAAGTAAAATGTCAAGAAGAGATAAGAGAAAGGGATTTCCACTAAATGCAGCATAAGACCATTTTTGAAATGTGAAAGTTGGAAAACCAAGTTATCACCAGAATCTTAAGATTCATTATCATGTCGTGTTTTTAGCAAATAAAGAGCAATCTTTATAAAGTCGCATTGTTTTTATTCTGATCACTCATTCGTTCTTATATCTTCTAGAGAGCATAGTTCTATAAACATCTTTTCATTATTCACCCCCAAAATTTCAGAATTTCACCTAAAAGGGGGATTATGAGGATTGCAATTCATAAATTTGAAACAAAATATTGGATGACGAAATGTTGTATGGTGACCTAATTTAATCTTTTAAAAAGGTAAACTATAGAAATTTAATGTTTTTCACACTTAAAAACTACCTTTTTTGTTTGTTTTGGGATAGCTAGTTAAATAACCGTCCAATTGATTGTTTATATTTTAACCAATATACATAAATTATATACGATTGTGCATATACTACACATGAATTTTATATACATCAGTCATCTATTGAATGAGAGGCTATTTAGATTAATACTTTTAATCAATATGATATCTGAAATGACTTGAATCCAGGACTTTTAAAAAAAAATTTAAAACTTCTTATTAAGTATGAATAAATTCATATCGTAACACATATTTGGTGGTCATCTATAAATGAAAAAGAAGTGGAATATATATTAACCTTTTTTGGGGTATATCCACATTTCCTATGTCCTACTCCTACCAAACTTAAATAACCCAGAGAAGCAAAAAGCAAACAAATCCTTTAAAAAAAAATGTGCTCACCGCGTCTTCCCGTCTGAAAGATACTTCCCAGCAGTTAAAAATCCTCCCTTTTTACTTATATTCTTCCCCAATTCTTGAAATTCAGTTTTAAGGCTTCTTCATCTCTGCTTCCAAGCTACTTCTTCCCTTACACACACACACACATTCAATTATATATACACATCCAATAAATTCTTGAATTTGCTCAATTTTTGTACAATACAGAGTGAGGAAAAAAGAAGAAATCAAGAATGATGAATAACAGAGATCTAGAGAGAGGAGGAGGAACAAAATCAAGAAATGGGACATCATATCCTCAACCAACATCAGCTTATTATGTGGAGAATTCTGAATCACAGTGGACATCTTGGTTGGTTCCAATGATTGTGGTTGCAAATGTAGCCATGTTTATTGTAATCATGTTTGTTAACAATTGTCCAAATAATATTAGTGACAGTTTTAACAGCAGAGGCAGAAAGTGTGTTGCAAGGTTCCTTGGGAGGCTTTCTTTTCAACCCCTTCAGGAAAATCCTCTTTTTGGACCCTCTTCTAACACGTAATTTTCCCTTTCTCTTTCCCCCTTTTTTTAGTTGAGCTAATTTTGTTGTTTAAAATTTTGATTTATAGACTAGTTTGAAGTTTTTTTTTCCAATTTGATATAGCTTTAGCTTAGTGAGATGCATTCTTGATTTCTGTTAATATGTGGTTCTTGAAAGACTGTTGCTTTGATCTAGTTAAAGGGGTTGGCTTTTACATACTATTTATTTGGGTAAAATTGTTCAGGCTTTTATAAAAAGTTTTTGGCTTTTTTTCAGTTTTTAAGTAGATCAAATTAATTCCAAAAAGGAAACTTTTGGCAGTAAAAGCATTAACTTTTTTGGTTAATTTGTGCCTGATTTGTGATTCAGTTCCTTTGTTGTGTCTATTTTGTCTAACTAAGAATTTTGTTCTGCGAGTTTATGCTCCTTTTCTTCAATCTAATTTTATTACAAGGTTTTAAATTGTGTCTTTATTATTACTGTATTTGTTGAAGTTTTTCGAATTAATGAAACCAACCTTACATGAAGATCTATTTGCGGGAGGTAATGGACATTGTCAAAAGCTCAATTCTGTTGATGGCAATGACTATTTTGTGAAAAATTCCATCATTCCCCATCCCATTCTCTACCATTTTTAGCTCACAACCTTCCCACAATCTTTGATAACACATGCATGCAAGATAACAACTCCCATACCCAAGAATTGTCTTGCTAATTACCCATTCTTAGATAAATTTCGAAATTAAGGGGAAGGGTGAAGAATCTTACCTTTAGGATGAAAAATTTCTTTGTTAATCATCAATGATTGAGCAAGAATTGATGGATAATAGGTTGAAGGTTACTCCCCCACACTAAGCACTCTTTCTCACTCTAAAAGTATCAGAAATTTGCTCACATTTGACTATGGCTTATGTTTTATCGAAGTAGGGTCGGGTAATAAAAACCCAACCTGCGACCGCATAATTCTTATGCGGTCTGCAGAATAGGCCGCATAATTGCCCTCCAGAACTGGGCAAATCTGACTCGGTTTGCGGTCATTATGCGGTCTGTAGACCTGTTCTGCAGTCGCATAATGCGTCGTAGAACCTCCCTCCGAAAAATCTCAAAACTGGATATGTGATCAGAGTGCGGCCCGCGAAATGGTTTTGCAGTCGCATAATGGGCCACGAAAATGACATAAAAAATGGCCCAAAACACTGTCTCACTCTGCGACCATTATGCGGTCCGCAGAGTGATTCTGCGGCCGCATAGTGGGCCGCAGAAGTGCATTTCTTCTGCCCAAAAATTTTTTTCCTTTACTTTCTAGTGCATTGTTCAATCCAAAAAGTTCGAGCCACGGCGAGCTTGCGACGAGCTGGCGACTAAATTTTGAAGCCCAGTTCGGCACCACGAAACATTATTTTTCCTTTTCGAAATCTTACTAGGCCATACACATGGAAGTGGGGATTTCTCAAAGTACGGACTAAACTTCAATTTTTGACATCCAGACTTGGTCCTCAACCTCCGAACACGATCCCGACTTATTCCCTTGGGCTTTTACTCATACTTCAAAGCTCCAAATAGCTCGAATTCATTCCATAACATCTACAAAGCACAGAATCATTCCTAAAAGGCGTAAAACACACAAAAGTGCAAAACACTTTCAATTAAAGCTCAAACATTAATAAATTATAGTGAATTAGAGTGCGATAAGCGACTAAAATACATAATTATATCATACCATCAACGAACTCTAGCAAAGAACCATCCTGCCTGCGTAATGCATAAAATCCTCAAACACGTAAGCCCAGTTCGGCACCACGAAACATTATTTTTCCTTTGCGAAATCTTACGGGGCCTTATATTCTCCCCCCACTTAGGATCATTCGTCCTCGAATGAGGGTCAAAATCTGTTATTAGCATCAAGTGTGTCCCAACTGTTAATTCACACTCACTAGTAGTTTCTAAATTTGGCTAACTCCCTAAATTTTCAAAAATATTGCTAGAGTTTTCCCTGTAACTAGGCCTATCCACCTATCAAAGAGCCCTAGAAACACATCCTCAAAATATATATATAACCCAATGACGTAACATAAGATAGTACCACACTAAGTGCTGTGTTTTCTGTAACTTTTTGTACATAATGAGACATCAACATAAATTTATTATAAAGAAAGAGGGGAAAAAAGGTTAATTGTGATGGATACTAGTGAACTGTCAGGTTGGTAAACAGATTCGGGAGGCTGTTTTCCATTTTTCCAGATTTGGAATCACCACTTCAAACTTTGAGGTTAATTTGAGCAGTGGATAGTTCTTCCGACCATCAGACCAAATCGGAAGATTCCAAAGTTTGTTCATTTGCTACTAAACTGCGAATCATTCTCTCTCCCTCTCCTTCTGCCTTTTTGTTCATTTCCATTGGGGGGGGGGGGTGCATATTGGACAGCAAACCAACTGTTAGATGGATAAAAATATGGATGAGAAGTTTTTTCATCCGATAACTAAAACTTACAAAATCAGGACACATGTAGAAGTGCTTCAGCAGAAAGTTTACACTAACCTTTGATGAAAAATGCTCTAGTTCCCTCTTAAGAATGTTGTCTTCACGGAGAGACTAATTGGATAAACTTTTTCTGTGTATTGCAGATAACGAGATACCTTTTTATGATGGTTGTGATTTATTATTGAAATATTTGTTACTTTATTACTTTAAAGGGGTGAATGTTCCCATGTGACCTTGCAAATTCTGATGTCACTCTTGTTTGAAAAAAATTAAGGAAAAAATGGAATCAGACAAAGGAACTGTTACATACTGATTCTTCACTGTAATTGTGCAGACTACAGAAACTGGGAGCGCTAGAATGGAATAAAGTAGTGAACGAGCATGAAGGCTGGAGACTTCTCACTTGTATCTGGTTACATGCCGGTGTTGTTCATTTGCTTGCCAACATGTTGAGTCTGGTTTTCATTGGGATTCGCCTTGAGCAGCAGTTTGGATTTGGTATGGTTCTCATTATCATTTTAAATTACAACAATTTTGTCTGTCTGTCTGTTCATTTCCCCCCTGAAATTGTGCCCTGTCATCTATGCATCTAGGGGTGCATTGCCATTTACTGAAATTACATGTTCTACTTGCATTCTATTTAAAAATAATTTCTGTTGCTTCTTTCAGATATTTCTGCCTTTTGTTTTCTGATCTTAGAATTCAACCAGTGTCCTACTTTGCTGCTTATTTTCTATTGCTCACTATTATCTACTGTTACATACAGTCCGTGTAGGGGTTATCTACCTTTTGTCCGGAATGGGTGGGAGCGTTCTTTCTTGCCTTTTCATTCAACGCAGCATCTCTGTTGGAGCTTCTGGTGCTCTATTTGGACTTCTTGGAGCTATGTTATCAGAGCTGCTTACTAACTGGACTATATATACCAATAAGGTATAACTCTATTATTCCGTTCTTTTATTTTATTCTTTTTTGTTTTTGTTTTGGGGATGGGGTCATGCGGAGATCTCAAGAGCTGCCTTATCCATTTCTTTTGATTTGCTTTCTTCTTCCACATGAAGTTTGACCTTTTTCTAATCATAACATATAAGTTTGTAGCCGTGATTGCAAAACCAAGCTATTCATATTGGCTCTTTAAGCACCTCTTGTGTTCTTACTCCAGTTGAGGAGGTTGTTTGATTCATTTATAACAAATTCTAAGTACCTAATTCCTCTACTAATCATCCTCATTTTTACAGGCTGCAGCTCTTTTCACTCTTATTATCATCATCGCGATTAACTTAGCTGTTGGTCTTCTTCCTCACGTTGATAACTATGCCCATATTGGAGGTTTCATGAGTGGTTTTCTTCTTGGCTTTGTTCTGCTACTACGACCTCAGTTTGGTTGGATCGAAAGGCAACACCTTCCAGCTGAAGCTCGCCTCAAGTCCAAGTTCAAAGTTTACCAATATGTTCTCCTGCTGATTGCCTCGATTTTGTTGATTGTTGGGTAAGCTCTATCACTGCTACGGTCAATTCTACATTTGCCTTATTCTAACATCTAATTTACGTAGTTCTTGTTGCTGCTTCCTATGAAATTTTTCACTCGTAAAAAATGATAGAAAGGTTGGTAATTTTTTTAGCTCGGGATAAGTTATTCGTTGATCATGATTAGATGTTGAGTATACTATGATCTGCATACAGAGACATATTTAGAATTCAGAGTCAGTGACTACTAAAGAACATGTCACTCACTACTCCTCTGCAACTATGGCTGTTGACTCACTATAAATCTATATCTGTATATCAACTAGTCGGGGTCAAGCTATATAAATCTTGTAAATCCGTTGTGCTCTTTTTGGGTCTACAGCAATATATATCTTAGAAGGATTTATGTCATTCACACTGGCAATTTAAACAACTTTACGCTATTATTATTAATGGTTTACAGGTTATTTATCATTTATTCCACATTACCATTCAAAACTTATTATAGATGGTTACTTTTAACGCAGTGAAACTTAATTGTGTAATTTTTTTTTTTTTAACATCTTCAATGTGTGGACTGCATATACATATTTATATACTGAGCCAAAAGCTAGGTTGCTCAGATCCTTCAAAGATACTGCCGGGTATGTGTCTAATCATCCAGAAGTTACACGCGTGCGATCACATTTTTGAAGGATCCAAGCAACATAGTCCAGAAGTAGTGATGTGTCCAAATCCGCCGTATCTGATCATCCACCTAATTGTTTTTTCTTTTTCTTTTTTCCTTCCAAATTCTACAGAGTCACAGTGGGATTGGTGATGCTATTTAGAGGTGTGAAGGCAAACGAGCATTGCAGTTGGTGCCGTTACTTGAGCTGCTTGCGTACATCACGTTGGAGCTGTGATAACTAAGAGCTTTTCCATTCTGTTCTGCGGCTATGATATTTCTCATTATTTCTGTCTTTATTCATCTTAGACTAATTAAAACATATTGTTCATATGTTACTTTTACATGTATAGCGACTGCTGGTTTTGTTGTGTGGATATATTATAATATATTGTAAATCTGTATACTATTTGCAGTGGATCTCCATTCTTTATGTAAGATAAGCAAAATTTTTTACCTTGTTATTATATTGTTTAAGCAAATGACAAATTTCTATGAATGGCAATGAAATGACGAAGTCTACCAACAAATCTTAGTGCTATTGGTACATTATGCCCCTTTACAATTTTAAAGAAAATGATCTTTTTAGATCAAATCTTAGCTCCTTTTTAAATCAAATAAAGTTACCTTTTTATCCCTTCATATTTCATCTACTAGATTAAAAAATTTACTGTCAACTCAACCCCTTCAGGTTATATACTGTTTAGGCAATCCTTATAGATCAATTTACTGTCAAATGCACTTAGAGATAATTAAGTGTTTGTCACCTGGGTTAATCGCAATGATGACAATAAGAGTTATATATATAACACAAATACACACACAGAGTAACTATTTGGACAAGCAAAATATAAGAAGTAAATCAAGTTTACATATTAAATTTCTCAGATAGATAAATTGACAGAGGCGAAACCAGGATTTGAAGCTTGTGAGTTCGAGATTCTAGTTCGTTTATGTTACTGAGTTCTAAATTAACAATTTATACGCGTTCAGACCAAATTACTGGGTTCGGCCACAAATCATATGCTAGCTCCGCCCCTATAAATTGATATATGTACTTTTATGTTATTAGTGCCACTTAGTTTAGCGAATTTAGTGGGAAAAATGTTGATTTTAAGTTAGCTTTAAGATTTAGGGATAAGAGATAATTATCCCATGTTTGGTAGGGATAAGAGACCGGATAATTAATTCCGGGATTAAATTTGAGATGAGTTTATCCTATGTTTGGTTGGAAAAAAATAGTGGTATAACTAATTCCGGGATTAATTATCACTGGATGGTAATGTTTTTTTATCCTATGGGAGGGTGGAATAACTAATCCCGAAATAACTTGTTTGGGCCAAACGACCCGAAGAGACCAACAAATACAATATGATCTTACTTCAGGAAGATAGATTTTTGCTTAAAAAAAGTAAAATCACTTCAGCATAGAAAAAAACAGAAACATTCTACTAATTGATAAGGGAAAAAAAAACACACATTCTGCAATGCCTGCAAAACACACACCAAAAGGTGTGATTATTTTATTACTACAAGATTACAACAACTCTTTTATTGCAAGCAAGCAGGCTAAGGCTATTGCATATTTGCAATATGCCATAGACAGTACCCTCTACTTAAAACCAGCTGCGGGTTTGGATTTCACATCGCTGAGGGCTAACGCGGCATAAACCGGGGAGATTCTGAGCAGTCTGAAGCATTTCTTGCCTTTCTCTTCCCTGCAATTCTCCTCTCTGTTGCTCTTGTTGCACCACTTGCCTTAGTCCCTCGCAACGGCATTGTGGATCTTGAATCTGTTGCAGCTGCTGACAGCAACGTTGTACGTCGCCGCGGCTTTGGTCCTCTTCTTCCTCAGAAGATTGGCTTCTCTGCCTCAGATACTGCTGACATGAACGTAGCTGCTGTGCCTATTGTAGAATAACAGAAAGTAATTAAAAAGAGTGGATTCTAGGCGTGAGAATAAGAGATGCGCTAAAATCAATTAATTAGCCACTTCTTAAGAGATGTGCCTGAATTTATAGAGTTGGAAACTGAGGCTATTGAATTATCTTATTGCATGAAGAGACATGTTCGTTTAAATTTACATTTATCTTTAAATTCAAGTTTTAGATGAAAGTCAAAAGTATCAGATCTTTTAATATCTTGAACGTTTAATTATTTCTCCATATATTTTTACATGAAGGCATTTGATAGAACATGAGTTTAAGAAAAAAAATTGAAATTTATGGTTTTAAAATTGCCATAATATTTGTATGACTATAAAATCGTATCATTAACAATATTGATAATAAAATATTAAAAAATTTCTAGGGAAATTCGCAGCCTGCTCACTTTTCAGGAGTTCATAAACCACACAGAAGATGTGAACTAGACAAGTCCGGTGCGACGAGATCTGACTGAAGAGGCTACTGCTAAGAATTAATCCTAGGTCTCCCATGTGTAAAACTACCAGGCAAGTCCAGTGCGACGAGATCTGACTGAAAATGCTACTGCTAAGAATTAATCCTAGGTCTCATATGTGTAAAACTACTTACCCAACCAACTCAACCCACCTTTACGGACATTAATTATAAAATATTATTAAGAGTAAAATAAAAAATTTAAAGTTACATTATGTTTAAATATAAAAAGATATCCTTTCTTTTAAATAAACTAAAAAGAAGTACAAATTATGTAACACCTGTTGGATTTGTTGCTGGCAGCGACGGGACTGCTGGTTCTCAGCCTCTTCAGAAACAGTAATGGTGATACTACGGGAGCTAGAAACAGTGATTGCCATGAAAAGTATGGCTAAAGAAATGGCTCCAAGAATCATTACTCTAGCCATTTTGAAAACTCAGATGATTCTAATATTTTCTTTTGTAATGAAGATGTGATGGGGATACTGTTCTATAGAAGCAGCCATTTTATAGGGGATTAAAGAGGTTGCATGTTAAGTACGTGGCTGAAGAAATTTGTGTAGGTTTTAGCAGCTGGACATATATATATATATATATATATATATATATATATATATATATATATATATATATATATATATATATATATATATATATATGGTGTCTTTGCATGCTGTGATGTTTTTTATATCTTCTCTTTGCCTCCACGTACGTGACTTTTGTGAAGAGAAGAGAATCCACTCTTACAAATTAAACAAAATTTCAATTTGTTAGATTTCAGAAATTAGAAACTGATTTTGGAGCTGCATGTATGGAGAAGGTTGTTTGTATTAGCTTATCAAATTGTAGATATACTTAACACAGATGGCAAGGTGGATAGAAGGAGCCATAATTTCAATTTTATGATTTATGAATTCTAGAACGATATTTTTTAACATTAAAACATTTAAGCAATAATATACTCCTTCCGTCTTATTTTATGTGATGGTGGTACATGGATTTTAAAAATAAAATAAAAATTTTTGAAATTTGTAATCTAAAGTATAAATTATAGAAATTTATGATTATAAACTATCATTTTAAATGTAAAATAGGAAGTTTAAAATTAATACGACATATAGAAATGTGTTCTTGACCGACTAAAAAGGAAAAAGTGTCACATAAGTTAGGACAAAAGAATTAATAACATTTAAATTGGAAAAGTTTTTGATTTGTCCTTTTATAGAAAAGGAAAAGAAGAGGTGTTTGTTTGAACTTGATCGTGAAATAGTTAGTTTTGCATATGTTGGAAGAATTATTTTTTAGAGAACAGCTTTTATTTAGCTGTTTTTTTCTTCTTTTCCGAAGATGAATAAAACAAATGGTATCTGGAAGAAAACAGAAGAAGAAACATTTGATGTTTGTTTTCGAAAGCCAAACAACTGTTTTTTGGCCCTATATATCCGATGAAATTATGCAAGATTAAAACAGAAACGCAAGGTGTTCAGTTGGTAATAACTTTGATTGAAGTGTTAAAATAAAATAAAATTGTCAAGTTTAGAGCGCTGGCGTATTTAGCCATTTTTTTTTTACTTTAATGTTAATATACTTGTTGAATTATCAAATTTTTATTCAACCCATCCATTGTACAAAAAGAATTAATCTAAATAGCCGTCCATCCGATCGCTTAAATTAAAAATAACCGGTGAATGTGTAATATAAATATTATTCATGTATAAAATATGTATAATTGTGTATAATCAGTACATAATTTGTGTATACCGGCTAAGAAAAGTAAACAATGAATTTGTCCGGCTATTTATGTAAAAACTCATTGTACAATTCACCTAATCTCTACTACCCCTATGTTTAAATTTAGATGATATAGTTTGATTTGATACAAAGTTTAAGAAAAAAAGAAGCTTTTCAAATATGTTGTCCTAAAAGTTTAACGGGTAAAAACTTTGTGGAGCCATGATATTTGGTGGTTATAAACGTTTCCATTAAGGATAAAATTGATAAATAAAAAAGTTTAAAATTAAATTATTTCTAAATATAAAAATATATTATTTTTTTTAAAACAGATTAATAAAGAATGTGTGCCATTTAGATTAAACGAAGGGAGTATTATAGTTTCTCGTTATGTGATTTCCTCATACAAAAGTACATTGTTCCTTCATACAACATTATTCCTTCGTATATTTTACGTTTGGCACCGTTGCTTATATATGCCTTGTCGTTTATACATATGGTATCAAACGACATAATCATTGCGTCGGAACTACATATAAAATGAATTATTTATGCCTTCGAACTTACGTGATTGTTTGTAGTTCGATGAACTTACTAGCTACTAATATTAAATTAGAAGGTAACTACCTATATAGCCTTTTAGATTTTGCACGATTCATCAGTTAAACACTCACATTAGTTCTACTTTTTTTTGGGTAATTTTGCTTACTCACTTTTGATTTATTAGCGTATTACGATTTGCTTAAAATTCGATAACATATGTTGCACTAGAAGAAAATGTTGTAATCATGAGTTAGACTCCTTAAATTTTTTATATCGTTTAAAATGGCACCAGATTACTTTTCTATTTGATAAAAGTGAATGACATCCATCTTACGATAAAAATAAGAATATATATAGAACATACATTTTAATTTATTTCTTTTTATTTAATTTTTTTAGACTAAAAATATTATTCGAGTTCACATTTCTGTTACATTATTATACTATCCCAAACACGCTTTCTACTTAAATATTGTAATATTATAAAAATCGATCTCAGGTGTCTTAGGAAGCGACACTTAGTCAAGGATGACCGGTTGGTAACTCAACTATAGTGACAACGAATACAAACCTGATCCAATAAGAAGCAATTCAAGATACCACCACCGTTATACAATAAGAAGCAATTTAAGATACCACCACCGTTATTCTTATTCAAGATACCACTACCGTTATAAAAATGTTACAGAAGACCCCAAAATTCCTCCCGACTTTATTAATCTTTATTAATCTTTATTGAACTTTATTATCTTTTATTATTCTTTATCACCTTTTAATTACCATTTATTAAAAAATTTCTCCCGACTTTATTAATCTTTATTGAACTTTATTACCTTTTATTATTCTTTATCACCTTTTAATTACCATTTATTGTATCATTAATATTAGTACCTCATAGCTCTAGTATAAATAGATGCTCATTCTATAAGACATCAAGAAATATTGATAGCAAAGGGCTAGTATTTTTTCTCTTTATACAAGTAATGTCGAAATGCTCAGACTTGTCTTTTCTTCAATTAATCTTATTTAATTTGTTTTCTTCTATTATTCTTATTTAATTTGTTTGTACTTTATTATTTTATTTTAATAAATTAATTTAACCCACATATCTATGTCTATAAATCACGTTATAAATCACGTTATAAATTCAACCGTAAAAAAAGAAGTAAAACACCCTTCTTAATTGGCGTACACTTACTTTACATTTTATTCATTTTTCAGCCGGAAGGAGTTTGAAATGAAAAGTGAAAAGTGTTGTTTGAACTAAGAAACAAAGGTGGTTATATTCATTGCATCAAACTTAGAGAGAAAAGATAATAAGTACATAATTATTACTCAAAAACAAAAAGTTACACCAAACTACTTGGAAGAAAACACACCAAAAGGTGATTTATTCATTACTAGTATTACTCATTTATTATAACAAGAAGAAGCTAACTAAAGCAAAAGCCTCTTAATTAGAAGAAGGGACTGCGGGTTGGGATTTCGCATCGTTGAGGGCTAATACGGCATAAACCGGGAAGGGTCTGAGCAGTCCTGAAAACTTCTTGTCTTTCTCTGCATTGCAATTCTCCTCTCTGTTGCTGCTGCTGCACCACCTGCCTTATTCCTTCACACCTGCACTGCTCATCTTGTATTTGTTCCAGCTGCTCACAGCACCTGTTTAGAACATGTTGAAAACAGTAAATAACTTAAAGGTTAAAAGAATATTTTAATCTAAAATTCATTTCTCTATCGAGTTGAGTCATTCCAGTATATAACTAGGAGTTTGAGAATTAGATATTCTGTGTCAATTCGAATATTGTTGCTCAATTTGCAAAATATTTAAAAAGAGTTTTGAAAAATCATATAAAAATAATTTGTTTGACTATCCAAATATAATAGTGTCACGTAAATGAGATAAAAATATATTAGAAGTAACGTATAATATTATATTCCATCTGTTTAACGTTTAGTATTATATCCCCTCTGTTTCACTTTATGTATGTGAAATTGTTTAAATTAGCATGGAGTTTAAAAAGTTTTTAAGAATTAATTTTAAACGCGTGATCGAAAACAACTTAAAATATTTGTATAGTTATAAAAACTTTTTATTAAGATTAAAATGAAAAGTTTAAATTAACTTGTTTCTAAATATAATTTTGAAAGCTTTCATTCCTTTTAATTAAAGGACTGAAACAATTTAGAAATACTTGCATTCCTTTTTAAAAAAGGAAAACAAATTAGAAATATTTGTATAGCTAAAAAAACTTCTCATTAATAATAAAATGAAAAGTTTAAATTAATTTCTTTTCAAATCTCGAAAGCTGTCATTCCTTTTTAAAGAACTAAAATAATTTAGAAGTACTCGTATAGCTAAAAAAATTCTCACTAAGATTAAATAGAGGTGTAAATTAACTTGCTTCCAAATTTTTCCAAAACTGTCATACTTCTTTTAACTGACTAAAAGAAATTTTGCCACATAAATTTCAAATTCGAAAGTTATCATTCTTTTTTTTAACTGAATAAAAAAAATATTGCCACATAAATTATTAAAACATATCCCAGAGTTAATATATATAAAGAGCCTAGTTTATATTCCAACATTACCTAGGAAATTCTTGGCGCCAGTCTCTGCCTTGGTTGTCAAATTCCTCTTCCTCCTCAGAGAATCTGGTGCTTTGTCTCAAATACTGTTCGCAAGAGCGTAACTGCTGTGCCCTTTGGATTTGTTGCTGGCAACGTTGGGAAATTTGGTCCCTTGGGTTTTCAGCATCTTCAGCTATGGTAATTGTGGTACGAAAGCTAGAAGCTGTGACTGCCATTAAAAGTATGGCTAAAGAAACAACTCCAATGATCATTACTTTAGCCATTGTTGAAGGGATGATTCTTTTTTTATTTTAATGAAGATGTGATGGTTTTAATGCTATAGAGAAAGTGTGAATTTATAGGGGAACAAAAGGGGTTGCATGTTAAGTACGTGGCTGAGGAAATACTATAGGTATTGGCAGGTGGATAGTATATGCTTTGCATGGTTCTATGTTTTGCTTCTTTGCTTCCACGTACCTTTTGTAAAGAAAGAATCCATATACTCCTGCAAACAAAGCAAATTTTGTTTGTTTAGTAAAAATAGGGAGTAAGTGATTTTGGAAGTTATGCAAGTTGGCTCAGCATTTGAGGCAATGCCTTGGAGGTTTTAAGAATTCTCATTACTAGAAAAAGGCGGATTACTTGGGATTTTCCTAGGGATGATATAACAAAATTCGCAGTTAACTTGTTTTTCTGCGGAATTTCCTATCAAAATAAATCCGTTAGAAAAACTTTCGTAGGTAATTCTTACTTGGGAATTAAAATATCCCCAGGTAAATTATCCGGGGCTTTTGTATCCCCATGTAACTTACTTGCGGATTTATCAGTGAAACATATCAAAAAATTCGTAAACAAAAGGATTTTTCTTGGGAATGTTTGTAGGAAGAAATTCGCAGGTAATTCCCCATGATTATCCTCAAGTAAGTCCATAGAAAATTTTGAGGTGAAAATTTATGGACGAAAGGGATTTTCTTGTTAATATTTATGAAAATATTCCACAGGAAAATTCTTTTGAAAAGCCCCAAGTAAAATTCGCAGGAGCACATTTTCGCAAGAAAAAATTCCAAGTAATAAATATTCGCAGGTAAATCACCATGTAAAACTGCCAATGAAACGAAAGAATTATTTGAAATCCCCCAAAAAATCCCTAAGTAATATTTTCGTAGGAAAATCCGTATGTAGTATTGGTTAGAAAATCCCCATGTAATTTGTTTTGCAGGTAAATTCCCATATAAAATCGACACGTTTCAAAATATTTTCCCATAAAAATTCGCAAGTAATCTATACATTTTTAAAATGTTATTTTTGTTTAATTCTTGCTTATATTCTTACAATTCAACTATATTATCATAATCATTCCACACACGTCTAATATAATTATAACATTAATATTAATAACATATAATCCTTAATCAAAAATTAATATTAATAATGTTTTCACCGAAAAAACATAATTCATAATATTAATATTAATAACATATAATCCTTAATCAAAAAGCAAAATATCGCAAATGTGAAACTTAATAGTCTAATGAACATCTCAATCCTAATTGTAGTCACTTTCATTCACGTTTCCAGGGTTAGAACCACTTTCATTCACATTATTAGAGTCATCGTCACTTTCATTCTCAGATCCTTGATTGTCTTCCTGAGATGATAACTCATTTGAAGACGATGCATTGGAATTCACATACTTCTTCAATAAGTCTAATTCCTTCCCGATCTTTTTATTTTTGCTCCGCTCTTCTTGCAATTCAGCATATAAGTCAGCATTGGAAGCATGCACCTGAGATTTAATCATCTCATCAATTTCTCCTGGTAAAGTAGATGTTGAATGCTTAAGTGCTTTTACGGAGCCAAGGCCTGCAACCCTTCCTTTTTTTTTTCCACCAACAGATTGCACCCAAATATCCATTTTACTTGGCTTGCTGAATTAGTGTCTCCTAGCTCAGTTGATGCACTTTGAGAAGCTCAAAATTCTTGTTTCTTTTTTTTTCTTCAAAATTATTCTGCACCAAGATAGTTATTTGAGATATTATATAATTCCAACGATGTTCTTTGGAGAAAAAAATACTAAGGACAAGAATTAAGTAAAGTTCTTAGGAGAAAAACTATATAACAAGGGCCCAAAAATGGTGAACCAACTGCTCAAATACAAGGAGTCAAGAACATAAGCTGAATCTTGTACCAAAAATGTGTCTTTATGAAGCTTGTAACAAATCCACAATCTCATTCAAAGAAGAACTTTAACATCTAATATGAAGGGCTGATCATTTTGACAATTGAATTGAAATTAAGCAAATAATTGAATGTTGCAACAGTGAAATAGAAATAATAGCAGACAAAGAGGATGACCAACAAGTTCCTATAACAAATTAGTAAAAAGAAACTCTCTTTTACTGTTTACTTCCATAATAGCGCCACCTAGCAGATGATAGCAAATGAGAAAGTATATTCAGGGCAGCAAGCTACTTTGAGCAGCAAAGTAAAAGTTAGTCTTCACATGTTAGATGTAGCTCAAAAACGAAAAGTAAAAGCTGCTTTGAGTACTTAAACAATATCCAGCAAAGTAACAGTTGGTCTTCACTTCTTCACTTGTTAGATGTAGCTAAAAAAAAAAAAAAATAGCTGCCCATATTGTAAGTCAATAATGAAAATAAAGATCTATATCAATTCTCTACCAATTCAATCAAATTTGCATCTTAATCAATAAAGAGACCTATCACTTACTCATTAGACTATTCACATCAGTATGTATCCACTTGTAATTCTTTTTAGGAACTAAGAACTAGCAGCATGTGTTAGGAATGAAACTTCTGAAATAACGTACAAACTAGAATCACTTTATTTTATTGAACTCCTTGGTCTGGTTGCAGATTTCCATTGTAAAGAGTGACCAATTTGTCTCTGTACATAGCACTTGGACCACCTCTTAGCTCTAGTAAATTGCATTCAGTTAATGTTATTGTGATATTTATAACCATATTTATACCTTAATTTTATACCACAGAAAATAAAGTAAAACTTAGTTTTAAATTTTCTGCAAATCTAAGAAAAGTGACACCAAGGATATATATAAAAGTTAGGAAACACGGCACCTTAGTTGCTTGTCATATTAAGCTAGACCAAGTGTAGTGCAAAAGAGGTTATACTATTTAGTTAAAGACACTTTTCTTTAGCAGGATGTATAAGGAAAGATTGGTTGGTGAAAATAAAAGTGTTTCAGGATTAATGATATATCCAGGTAAAATTGTTAGACCAAACAATAATGAAAAAGTTAATAATTTTATTTTTGTAAACATTAGCAAACAACTCAAGTTCATCTTTGCATCTTGATCAAAGATAACAACTTCCTGTGATCAGTCAACTATAGATATTTATGCTCTCCATTTAGGAGATAACAACTTACTTTTTTCAACCCGATTTATGGTATGTATACCAAAATGTAAGAATAGAAGGAAAACTTACATAAGCAGCTTCAGCTTCAGCTTTCTCATTTATCCAACATTTTTCTTTTTTTGTGCGATGAGTCTGGTAATAAAATTCCGCAATTGAAGGTTCTTTTCCAGTAGCTTCCTTCTGGAAATAAAGGAAATACTATGTTATCAACACTGAATATGATGTTATTTTCTTGAAGAAATTAATTTAAAAAGATCTATATATTACCATTCTCTTCCAAATCACTAGATGAGGTATACAACCACTTGTATGAACTGAGGCGCCGTCATTTGAATTGCGATTCTTTTTGTTTTGTTCGGACTTTGACTTAAATTCAGGAGACTCTCAATACTCCTTCATCTCCTTGAATACATCATCCCCCATCCAATGTGGTTTCAAAGGCAAGTGTTTTCTAATATCTTGAAAAAGTTGGGTGATTTTTGCAGCTGCTCTTTTCTCAAAATTGCCCCGTATAGCTTCATTATAGTGAGGGAGCCATCTGAATTTCTTCTGCATGTATCAAATAAAAATTTCATTAGCCATACAATCTCACACCTACAATATTTGAATATGAACCAGATTATAAATTTCATCACCTTGAATTTCTCAAACCACATATCGCGAATAGATTGTGGAAACTTCTTCCAAGAAGGTTTAGCTAGCTCAAATTTACTACGAATGCAAGTACCAATACCTTCAATAACTGGCTTATGAGGATCAAACCTACATAAAATACACTAGTTATGTTACGTGGCGCCTTCCTGAAGTTCCTTGGAAGGGCGACGTAAGGCTAAGCAACCGATGTCAGTGCGGTTGCTGTCCGCCAACTGAGACCTCCTCCGTACGCTAGACTAGAATGTCAGTGCCGTACGAAATAATCAATAGCGTGAGCAATTGAACGAGCGGAAACGAGTAATTGATGATGAAAGCTGATTGTATTGATGATGATGAAAGCTATTACAAAATGCTATGCGGTGTCGGGGGGGACGGGGGGGAGAGACACCAGTACAGAGAATAGTTTGAATGCTTGAATGTTTGAATGCTTTGGTCCCCCTTAATAATGCTTAAAAAAAATAAACCAAAGTTACATAAGTTGACCTATGAAAGCTGTAGAGGCACACTAAAAGAAAATGATGTAAAACTAATCTATAATTACAATGAAAATGACTTAGTCTTCTACAAGGTAGAAGCAAGTCCGATGGCAGCAACTTTGTCTTGAGCATCAGGGTCTGTGCGCGCATTGCTGCCGGCGCGCGCGACACTATTTGGATCAGCCTGCGGCTGGACGCTGACGCTTGGCATAGGATCTGGGCGCGCGACATTGTGTGTGCGCGCAACACTGTTGGCAACATGATGGTCTGTGCGCGCGGCATTGTCTGTGCGCCCGGCATTATTGGCATTCGCCAGCCGCTGGGCGCTGGCTAGGATGATCGGTGGGGCGACAGAGGCACATGCGTGCTTGTCACTTGGCGCTGCCGAGACCACGAGGCCGACCATGGCGCTAGGCGTTAGGAGGCTTGCCAGGACACCACAGGACACGTCCAAGGGGTCATGGGTCGATAATGGAAAGCAGCCCATGACATTCTCCCTCACCTGAGTTGGCGACGCCCTCGGAGCCTTACCTGTAGGATGATGATTGGTCAGGCTCTTGTTGGCTGGGAGGTCTGTTCCTCTCGGTCTTGTGAGGTGGCTTTCTGAATGATGTTCCATGTATTTCTGAAATGTTCTGAGGCGGCTGGCATGGAAGACTGGGTGGATTTTCCACCAGGCTGGTGTGTTCAGCTGGTATGTGGATTTCCCAATACGTCTTTCAATGAACAAGGGTCCGATGTGTCTTTGCAATAGGCGAGGGTCATGAGACCTCTATGCAAACAAGTTCTGCCTCGGGGTTCTTACCATCACTAAGTCTCCTTCTTGATGTTGGACAAAGCGAAGGTTTTGTTCAGCATACCTCGTTACCCTCTCTTGGGCTTTGACAAGATAGCTCCGCACTATCTCTAAAGTTTGCTCCCATTCTTTTGAGAAACTGGCAGCTCGAGACGATGTTGGCATGTTTGGTGCACTCACAGTCTGTGGGAGTAGCGGTTACTGTCCGGTAACAATTTCAAAAGTGCTTTTGTTTGTAAGGGCGCACTTTTGTGAATTGAAACACAACTGAGCAACATCAAGAAGCTTCACCTAATTCGTTTGTGATCCGGTTGCAAATTGGCGGAGCTATTCCTCCAGCATGTCATTGAACCGGTCTGTCTGGCCATTTGCTTGTTGATGGAAGTTTGAGTTATGACTCAATTTGGATCCGAGGCACCTGAAGAGATGGGTCCAAAATTTGCTAGTAAAGTGTGAGTCGCAGTCACTAATGATGTCTTTGGGCATGCCCCAATTTGACAATATGAGAGAAGAAGATTCGAGCTATATCTTCTGCCGATATGTTCTGTGGGGCTGCTATGAATGTATCATACTTGGAAAATCGGTCTACTACCACCAAGATGGTTGCAAGATTTTCGACCTTGGGTAATCTTGTGATGAAATTCAGGGAAATGCTTTCCCAAGGTCTCTGTGGGACAGATAGCGACTCTAAGAGTCCCGCTTGTGCTGAGCGATCTGACTTGTCCTTTTGGATGCTTGACAAGTTTTCACACACTGAGGGGCACCATGAGTTAGTTGGCACCGATGATATGGTTGTTGATTCTTGATGTTGAGGGTAGCCGGAACCATAGGTTCTTGTAATTTGACTCCCTTCTTTGCTTGCATGGCCGAGATGTTTTCAGCGGCCATCTTTATGGGTATGCATGGTATGATGCGAGGTTTGGCCTCATTGTCTCCCATCATCAGGAGCATGTCGGTATATGGTACCGGTATGGTGTTGGTCTGCCTTAGGAATTCCAATCCCACTATCAGTTCGAAGTCATCGATGATAGCTATGCGTAGGTTGAATCTTCCCTTGTATAGGCCAAGCTTCATTGGCACTTCTTTGGCTATTCCACTCACTGGCTGGGGTGGTGAGTTGATAGCCTTGACACGACCCCTACTCTTTTGCACTACTAGACCGAGGCGTCCCACCTGAGTTGAAGCTAAGTAGTTATGGGTAGCACTTGTGTCTATCATTGCTCGAATGGGTCTACCATTTACTTTCATGTCAACGAACATTAAGGTCCTCTCTTTTGTGGTGGGAGGTCTCTCATCCGCCTTTTCTTTCCCTTTCTTGGCGATTGGGCATGCGTTCTTCTTAGGGTTACCAGCACTGGTTCCCGCTAAGGCATCAGGAATGGAGCCAACAAATGCGTTGAAGGCACCTACTTGCTCTGCACCGTCTGAGCCGTCATGATCTGACTCATCTTCAACAGTCTGTTGAGCATTGATCTGGGTATTTGGGCATTTATTGTTCCAATGTTCCCCGCCGCAATGACAATATTCTGAAGGGGGCTTTCTCCCATGATTGTTGTTGACTGATGCAACACTGTTGCTGCTTGAGGAAGGAGTCTTAGATTTGGAGGCCCCTCGATCTCCTCCGTTTTTGTTAGGGCCACCGTTGCTAGGTTGGCTCCCGTTGTATCCCCCTCGGATATGCGGCTGGGGCCTATCCTTCTGAATTTCCATATGATAATCCCCAAGGCACTCTGCAGCTTGAATGGCCTTGGGCAGGGTATCTACCCTTTGTCTTTGCAGCTCCATACGAGCATGAGGTTTCAAACCTTCTATGAATGCGAATAGTTTATCTTTGTCCCCCATATCCCGTATATTTAGCATGAGTGCGGAGAATTCCCGCATGTAATCCCGCACTGACTTGGTCTGGCGGAGTTCACGCAGCTTTCTCTGTGCATTGTATTCCACGTTTTCGGGGAAGAACTGCAGGCGTATCGCTGTCTTCAGTTCTGCCCATGTCTAGAGAGTATCTTCACCGACCCTAATGGCTTCGTATTTCACTCGCCACCAGAGTTTTTCATCGCCTTGAAGATATATGGCAGGAATTGCTACCTTTTTGGCTTCTTCCAACTGTCCTACGACATCGAAGTATTGTTCGATGTCGAAGATGAAATTTTCCACTTCTTTAGCGTCGCGAGCTCCGTTGTATGGCTTTGGCTCCGGGATTTTTAGCTTTTGTGGCATAGGAGCAATGTTCATGGCACCCCTGATTTGGTTTTCGCCTCCTTTGAGCAGGATTTGAAGGGCAGCATTGACAACATTGAGCTGGCCTATCAAGTTGTCTATGGTTTGCTGCATGGCAGACAGTCTGCCTGCCTCTAGTTCCCGATAGGCTAAATCCTCGGCACGCTCCTGTTGGAGGTCCTCGAATTTGCCATGAATTTCGGCTGCCTCGACGGCTGCCATTTGCCACTCTTCCTCAGAGTCGCGACTGATGTTTGCTATGTCAACTTCGGCCTGCCGCATTCTGCGGTCCAGGTCGTCCAACCTTTGCACTAGCCTGGTTTTTAGATCAGGCACCGTATCCACAATGGGTCGTAGTATGTCAACCGTGTCTTCAAGGACCGTGATGTGATCCCCGTAATTTATCATGGTCAGAAATGGTGGTAATGACAATGCGTTCCCTCGTCCGATATTGAGCCTAGGCTCTGATACCAACTGTTACGCGGCGCCTTCCTGAAATTCCTTGGAAGGGCGACGTAAGGCTAAGCAACCGAAGCCAGTGCGGTTGCTGTCCGCCAACTGAGGTCCCCTCCGTACGCTAGACTAGACAGTGTCGTACGGAAAAACCAATATCGTGAGCAATTGAGCGAGCGAAAATGAGCAATTGATGATGAAAGTTGATTGTATTGATGATGATGAAAGCTATTACAAAATGCCATGCGGTGTCGGGGAGGAGGGAGGGGGAAGGAGACACCAGTATAGAGAAATGATTGCTTGCTTGAATGTTTAAATGCTTTGGTCCCCCTTAATAATGCTTAAAAAAAAAATCAAAGTTACATGAGTTGACCTATGAAAGCTGCAAAAGCACACTAAAAGAAAATGATGTAAAACTACTTTATAATTACAATGAAAAAGACTTAGTCTTCTACAAGGTAGAAGCAAGTCCGATGACAGTAACTTTATCTTGAGCATCAGGGTCTACGCGCGCATTGCTGTCGGCGCGCACAACATTATTTGGATCTGCCTGCAGCTGGGCGCTGGCGCTTGGCATCGGATCTGGGTGCGCGCAACGCTGTTTGTAACATGATGGTCTGTGCGCGCGACACTGTTGGCATTCGCCAGCCGCTGGGCGCTGACTAAGATGATCGGTGGGGTGACAGAGGCACATGCGCGCTTGTCAGTTAGTGCTGCCGAGACCACGGGGCCGACCGTGGCGCTAGGCATTGGGAGGCTTGTCAGGATGCCACGAGGCACGTCCAAGGGGTCATGGGTCGATGATGGAAAGCAGCCCATGACAGTTATCATTCATATATATATATATATATATATATATATATATATATATATATATATATAATACAACATTGTGTAGGTCATGAATGAAAATGTCGAATCTTTCACTCTTTTATATAATAATAAAAATACAAGTTAGTATAATTACCCATCCGCTTCAGGTTTAATCCATATTCGATGCTCATCATCGCCATTGCCAGCCGTACTACACGAGGTGGCTGGAGTCATATTGGCCGGTGGAGAAATCAACGGTTCAGTTTCTTGATTTATAGGTTGGGATTCATTAGATTGAGGCTGAGATGTAGTGTTATGAGGCTGGGATTGACTGACTTCACGAGTAAGATGAGGTAAGGAAGTGTCATTGGTATGAAGTGGACCAGTATAAACTTATCCATGCCACTTATAAATTCATCTGTATACCCCGCTCTACGGGGAAGAAGTCTATTTTCCATCCATTTTCGATGCTCCAGAATTTTCATTTTCTGAACCAAAAGACAAATATAATTAAAAACATAGATAATAGCATTTAGGCACTAGGCATAAAGCAGTTAGTGTTGGAATTCTTGGCTGCCCAAAAAATGGGTCCAGTCTCATGGAAATTTACATATACTGACATGCGTACATCATAACCTAGTTCTGGCAGTCCACTTAATCTGCTTTTACTTCCTGCTGTGCTTTTAAAAGATGGTATGGTTTGCACAGAAAATGCATCCTCTAGTCAGGCAACGCCAGTTTCTTTTAGAGAAATATAAACACCACAAATATGTGTGTGTAAGATCAATGTGAGTGTAATAAAAATAAAAAATAAAAATAGCTAACCAGGTGAGCAAAAGATCAAGAGTAAAACGTAATATAGCAAAAACTTTTGAAGAACAAATAAGCTATGTGGCACTTAACACTTCAATTACCACTAAAAATATCACCACAATTCATGTTTGCTTCTGCTATCTGTTATTTAATCCAATAAGAAAAAAGCACAAATACATATCTAACATATCAGTAAAAAATTAATCAAAACAGTGCACATGGCAAGCATGGTCTGCTTGTTATTGATTTTAGAAAAATATGCAAGCAGCAAGAACGTTGAAAATAGGATTGAAAAATTGTCTCTAAAATTTTATTAATCATAGGGCTTTAAATAGCCAAATAAATAAAGTAATAGACTCCTCCTACAACTAAATTACTAAACTCTTACTATAATTAAAATTCTGAATCTTCTAGCAGACTCCTCCTAAAACTAAACAACTAATTATTCTAGAAAACAGTAGCAGTAACAGATGCAAAATCCAACACTCCTCCTTGCTTCTGTTGCTGCAGTCTAAAGAAGGTCATCATCAATTCCTTCTTCTGCTATTAGTGCTTGTGCATGAGCATCTTTGAACTTGCACACTTTTGTAACATGACCTTTTGTTTGTAATTTTCACATAATGCATCAGGTCTCCACCAACAAAATTTTTCTAAGTGTGTTTTCTTTTTGTAATATTTGCAATAAGGATAATCGACTTTTTCTTTTTGGTGTTTCGCATAAAAAAATACCCTCAGTAACTTTGTCTTGTCTGAAGGCCCTTCTTTGCTCTTGTACTTGAAGAACACTTATTAATTCTGCAATAGAGATGGTAGAGAGATCTTTAAACTCTTCTAGAGAGAAAATTTTGGATTCAAATCTCTCGGGAATTGTCACAAGAATTTTTTCAACTATCCTGTCATCTTTGAAATCCTCGCCAAGTAACCTGATTTTATTGACAATTAAAGAAATTCGGCCAGAATACTTAGCGATGGTCTCATCATCTTGCATTAAGATTGAATCTGCAATTGAATTTTGAATTATAGTTTTGGCTTTGTATTTTTTGGTTTTCTCATCTGAATGAGCTTTGATTTGGGCAAGGGTAGGATATGCAGGAAGTGGTTGTATAAGTTTGTCTTCCATTACAACTTCCCATAGATCATAAGTTTCAAGATAAAATTTCATCTTCACTGACCAAATCTGATAGTTTTCACCAGTGAAAGTTTGTGGGGTATTCAAAGAGAGACCGCTGCTTGCCATTGTTAAAAATTTGGTTAAAAATCGGTATGGGTAAAAATGCGTATAGTTTGAAAGTGGTTGAAATTGGTTGTTTTTCAGCGAATTCAGAGATCCGTCAAGATCAATGGAGATTCTGATACCACTGTTATGGATTTTAGAAAAATATGCAAGCAGCAAGAAGGTTGAAAATAGGATTGAAAAACTGTCTCTAAAATTTTATTAATCATAGGGCTTTAAATAGTCAAATAAATAAAGTAGTAGACTCTTCCTACAACTAAATTACTAAACTCTTACTATAATTAAAATTTTGAATCTTCTAGCAGACTCCTCCTAAAACTAAACAACTAATTATTCTAGAAAACAGTAGCAGTAACTGATGCAAAATCCAACACTGCTTTCAGCTTTTTTAGGCAACAAGATGACCAATGCAATGTAAATTATTTTCACTCTCCGGTCTAGAAGCATTGTGGCAGATGATTGATCTACCTTGGATAAACTAAAATCATGTGAATCAAGATATGCTGAAAAAATATCTAATATATTATTAACCAATGTTCTGTTCCCAATGACAGATAAATATACCTAAATATGTAATCTACATAGGCTGTGTAAGGTTCATGAAGCATTACCATGCAAAAAAAAATTCTACTACAAAGTAATCTTTGATGCACTGCTACAAAATCTTAACTCCAAGGATAAAGGTTCTTTTTCTATTTTTTTTACAAAGAAATAAAGTTCTTTTCTCATGATTTTGTCTTGATATATATTGAGTTATACCGAAAATAGGTCATGCCTAATGTCTGATGGCTTTCCGTTTAATGAGGGGTATTTTTATAAAATTGGGTAACGATGAGGGTAGATGTGACCCTATAGTATAACGGAGGGTACATGTGAATAACATGCCAAAATAGAGGGGTATATTTGAACTTTTTCTCTATAAATTATGATGTAAGGATCAAAAAGTGTTTCCTATTAAAAGAGATTAACCGTGGATAATAACATGGATCAATGAATTGTACCGCAATATTGTTAGACTGTATGGGATAAAATTGATGATTGACTGGTGGATGTTTGTGGAGTTGACACGTGATAATAAGGACAAGTAGAATATGAATCAGCAAATAGCAGACACCAGTTACAAATATGTGACCGGTGTTGTGTGAGATCCGAAGATATTGGAGCCGGGGACGAAGATTTGAAAGGAAGATATCGGTTAGAGAAAGCAGCATTCGACGAGCGACCATTTATAAAGAATCTTAGCATTAATACCCACCCGTCATATTGCCATCAAGAGGGGTTTTTAGTCATATTAAAGAAGAGTTTGATTTGGCGATCTTGTCTTTCTGAATTTAGTTATAAATAAAAGATTTTGTACTCATTGTTGACACGAAAGATGTGTACGCAAAAATGCTAAACTTGCTCTTATTTTATTAACAATATTTTTTCTATTCTACATACTGTTCTTGTTCTTGCTTCCGGGGAAGCTCATCTCACAATCAGGCTTGTATTTTCTTCAAGTTTCTTTAATTAATTTATTTATGTGTGTTAATTATTTTATATTCTTGGATCAAATTAATTCACGTGTCTATAAACCACATTACAAATTCAACTGTATCATTTTATAGGGAAACGTAGACTAAATAAGCCCAAAGATACTTTTAGAAAAAATGACATAATTACCCACAAAAATCAAACTAATTATTCTTGCCTACCGATGTACTTTTTTACCCATCAAATTAATTATCCTTCCTACCCATCATAGCTTTTGTGGGTAATTTTCTCTTTTTTCTCCTTTTTTTTTTAATTTCTCTGCGTCTTTTCTTTTTTCTTTCTTTTCTTTTTTTTTCCTCATTTTTTTTTTCTCCTTTTCTGTTCAGTTATTTTTTGCCCAAATCATATTATTCTTTATTTTCTGTAACGACCCGACTTATCGTTTTAAGAATTAATGCCCCTTTCAATGACTTAAGGTTCCGGGTAACTTCATAATATGTATTATTACCCGCGGATGTGGTCGAGTTTGATTTTCGAAAGATTTAGAATTTAATTGAAAGAGAAATTCTCATTTTGAAGCTTAAATGGAAAGAGTTGACCAAAGAGTTGACTTTTGAGCAAACGACCTCGGAATAGAATTTTGATGATGTTAATAGTTTCGTATGGTGATTTTGGACTTAGGCGCGTATTCGGATATGAATTTGGAAGTCCGTAGGACAATTCGACGCATTTTGGCAAAAGTTAGAAAATAGACGATTTTCGAAAAGTATGATCGAAGGTTGAATTTTTGATAACGAAGTCGGAATCTAATTCTGAAAATTTGGAATAGGTCCGTTATGTCACTTATGACGTGTGTGTAAATTTTGAGGTCAATCGGACTTGATTCGATAGGTTTCGGCATCGAATGCTGAAGTTGGAAATTTCATAATAGACTAAGTTTCAAGTGAGTTCGCACAAGATCTAACTTTAAACGAGCATACCTCTCTTTATATGAAGATTTATATAGTGTATTTCCTATCAAAAGAAAGGTCTATGTGTCTAGTTTCCAACGCTTCAAACCGTTCGTCATTCGAACATTCCTACAAGAAGTTATGACCAAATTACCAAAGGCTGGAAAAATACAATTCTGCGACCAATTATGCGATCGCAAAACAGTTATGCGATCGCAAAACTACTTATGCGACCGCAAACTGGTCGCAGAATGGACCAGAAGAGCCCAGTTCTGGGCACCGATTTTGCGATCTGTTTTGCGGCCCGCATACCCATTCTGCGGTCCATTATGCGATCGTAGACCTGCTTTCGGAGAGTTTATTTTTTTATTTTCATAACCCGACCCCATTTTGATAAATAGGCTTTGGGGCTTATTTTGGGATATTTTTCTGAGGTTTTAGAGAGAGGTAAGAGTATTTTAGAGAGAGAAGGAGAGAACCTAACATTCTAATCATCCAATCTTCAAGAATCAAGGAAGCTAATCACAAGATCTTCATCAAAGAGGTAAGATTCAACCCCTAGTCTTCAATTTTAAGTTTGGGGTAAAAGATTAGTGATTGGGAGTATGATTCTTGGGTGTAAGAGTATTATGTATATATGATTGTACCAATAATGTTTGTAGGAAGATTGTTGAGATCAAATAAGTAAAGATTGGGTTGTGAAATGAAGAAAATCTTGTAAAAGAACCTTGTAACCAAATTTGCGCACCGAGTGTTTGATAAAATGCTCAAATGAGCTGAAACCATAAAAATCTTCCTAATTATGGTTCACTTTTGTTATGCTTCTAAATAGATTGAAGTTGCTAGAATTTTCGGAACCTCGTAGTAATATAAGGAAGGCTCAAGAAAGATTGAAGCCATCCGGAGATCAATTCAAGCAAGAAGACGATTTTGGAATATCGGTCTAACTTCAAAAAAGTAAGTGTCTTGCTTAACCTCGAGTGGGGGAATTTCTCCTTAGGCATTGAGTCTTATGTGCAAATTGTATAATTAAAAACCATGTATACGAGGTGACGAGTACGTACTTGGTTTATATATGCGAATTTCATTGATTAAAAATCCTTAGATGCCCTTATGTATTAAATTGGAAATTATTGGCACTTATTAAATCCTCTATTTGTCATGCCTAGATCCTTGTTTGTTTAAATTATTTCTATATGATGATTTGGTGTGATTGCCACCTTGAATTTATGTGAAATATATTTTGTTAAGATTTTGTACACATTATGGTCGAGCCATGAGC